>NW_010522740.1:36288-56657 GCF_000687285.1 Phaethon lepturus
CTGTGGATTTCTTTAGTCTAGCCTCCTGTTCAAACCTCAGCTAGCTTCAAGGTTGCTCAGGGCTTCATTTAGCTGAAGCTTGAAGATCTCCGAGGACTGTCATCCTACCATATCTCTGGGCCCGTGTCTCAGGGCTGCACTGCTCTCACTGTGAGAGTTTGTTTCTGTATATCCAACGAGCATTTCCCTTGCTGCAACTTCTGCCATTGCCTCTTGTCCTTTGCTGTCCCTCTGGCCCTGTGGTCTCCATAATTGGACTTTAAGTAGCAGAAGGCAGCAGATTTCCCCCTTCATCTTCTTGTCACCAGACTGAACAAGTCCAACTGCCTCCGCCTCTCCTCACACATCATGTGCTTCTGCCCCTGTACCATTTTAGCAGCCCCCACTGGACTAGCCCAGATTGTCATTCTCTCTTTTGCACTGGGGGATCTCTATGTGCTAATAAAGAAATCTCTGAAATTGCAGCCTGCAACCAAGCTCATACAAGCCTAGTATAGCCCTTCTTCCCAGGTTGGCCAGAAGACATTGCATCCCTGATCTGGGAACAGCTTCAGTGTCACTTGGGAAAAACTGCGAAGTATATGAGAATGAAAATGGCATGGCGCCATGCCTAAAAATGCCACTGGTTTTCTTTTTCCTTTTACTGAGGTAAAAGGGACTCCCTCCTGGGACAGATATTCAGATGTCAGGCCAGGCAGGGAGCTTGTTTTCTTGAAGAGCTGAGCCCAAAGTATGCTTTATCTCACTGGGCTAAATTTAGAATAATCCCCTTGAAATTGCTGTGGTCTATCTTCAAATGCCTTATACTTCATTGCTGCTAGAAGGGCATTGCTAAATTCTTGATATCAAGATGCAATTCCACACACAGTTTATGCTTAAGTGCTGCCATCTCCCCCTTCCCCTTGCCCTCCCACATCTGTTGCCCTGCTCCTCCACCAGTGCTGTGCTGGTGACCGGGTGGTCAGATCGGGGAACGCATCCAACTGAAAGCTGATCAAAATTTTTAAAAAGTTGATTATTGATGGATCAAGTGCCTGGCTGCATGGTCACTGGTGCTAGAGCTCAGAAAAGGTGGAAATGCAGAGCTGAGATTGCTGCTCACTATAGTTGCATGGGTTTAGATTGGCTCAGCTTGCTCATGAACACCACCACCAAGAGACCGGAAAGTCATGCTTACACTGAGGAAAGGTCTGTAGATTAGATTTTGCCTTCTTTCAGTGCCACCCACCTCCCCTCCTTCAACTTCAGTGACACCTTTTTTTTGCCCCTTGGGAATGTCCCTGCTGCTCCTGGCTCCATTGCTGAGCAGGGAGACACCAGCTGGGAGGATGCAGTTTCTGAACTGACTTTAGCCTGACTTTGCTCACCGTGGACCTTTTGCCTTCCAGAATTGCATGTCTTGTTCCACGCAGCATTTCCCCAGAGCAACTCATCTGTGCCAGACCAGCCACCCCACTGCCCATCCAGCCCAGCCCTGTCACCTCTCCAAAGCCCCCAGCAAGGTGTCAGTCTTCATTAGCAGAGGAGTGTGGGGTTTTGCTGATATAATTTCCCAAGTTGTCTGGCTGAACGCGGAGCCCTAGTAGAGCAAAGGCACTCCAGGACTTCTCTCAGCGTTGCGAGCTGGGGGCCTCGCACTGCCATCCCAGACCTCAGCTGGGGTAAGGGCTCCCTGAGGTATGTCCTCCTGAGGGTTTTCTCTCAGGATAGATGTAGAAATATCTATGTCTATCCTACGATCTGGCCCAGCTCCCTCTCTAGAGGGGAACTCTGACCTAGAAGTTTCAAGAAGATCTAACTTCTTTATTATAAATATTGGGACATGTCAGTGTCGGAGGGAGATGCATCTCTCTTAATCCTTCCCAACAGTATTAACTAGACAAAACAGGAAGAAATTAGTTAAGCAAAAGGAAAACCAGGCTGAATAACTAGGAAAAAGTCTTGACACTGAAATGCCTTATGATAATCTCTCAGGGACTTGAGGGAGGCTATGCTACTTCTGGCATTTGAAAACTGTGGAAAAGCTACAGAGAAAGCAATGGGAGTGATGTGTTTGTGCTGGAAGGTACGAACTAGAAAGGAAACAACAAGCCTTCAATATCTGTGACACTGCTGGAAGAAGGATAGATTCATCCAGCTCAGATTTTGAAAAATCCCAATAATGTAAATTCCTTAAATATGAGCCAAGCCTATGAATAAGATAAATCTCTTAGTCACTTTGCCAGTGATATCCTTCTAATCTCATCCTTCCTCAATGATGCCGCTCAGAGTGAAACACTTTGCGTAAATGGGTTTGCTGCTCAGAGCAATCACTCATGCCTCCCACTCCGACCCCAGGATTAGAGAAGTTCCCTGGATTAAGGCTGTTACTATTTTGAGTCCAGGGTTAACCAGCTAAGCAAGGGCTCAAGGGAACTTTCAAGAAATTGCAAGAGAGAGAAGGAAAGAGAAGAAGTGAAGAGGAGGTCACTACTGTCTCAGGGAAGAGCATGTCCCACACTGGTCTTCAACTGTACTTAAAGTACTTTACAAACAGAAATGACCCAACAAGGAATTGTCAATATACTCACAGGAAGGTAAGAGTAACTGAAGGGCCAAGCCAAAAATAAATGACATTGAACCAACAGTGCTGTTTCCAGAGATGCTGAGTGCCTTGCTCCCCAGCAGACATCTCTGGTGACTGAGTGGGACCAGCATCTTGAAATTCAGAGCCAAGGTCTGCCGAGCTGTCCCTCCGAAAACAGAGATTGGAAATGACCTTTGCAAGGTTAAAAAGTGAGCTGGGCACCAGAGAGAGACCCCCTGAGCTCCTCTGCCCCAGAAGCGTGGTGGAGCCATTTACCCCAAAACAAGGAGAGCCACAAGGTTGCCAGCACAGATTTCAGACAGGCTTCAGGTCGCTTTACGGAGGAGAAAAGATCATTCTGGATGCCAAAAAGAGGAAAACCATGCCTATTCATCCAAATTACACCTAAGACCACTGACAACCATTTGCCTTTTGCTTACTGTGCCCTCGTAGCACACGCAGATATGAGAAATGTTCTCAGTACTACTTAGGTACCATATACTGTAATAAAGTATGTATTAATCCCTTAATTAATTATCCCTTAAAATACAAGAGCTTTCCTTATAACACATGCACGTGTAAACCCTGACAAACATTTAACACATTTTTATCACACTAATATGAAATAGTTTTAACGTCTCTGACAGATACATGAATCATCAGAAGTGCTTGTCACTTGTTTACTATGTCAGTGCCCAAGAATTGCTCCTTCTCGCTCTTTCTCTGTGGAGACTCTCTCTGCTGATGCTCTCCCCTCCCCACGGAGAGTTTCCAGCAGCATTTCCAACTCGATACTGGAAAAGGGAAAATACTCACTCCTCAGAAGCCAGAGTACTTTTGCTGTTAGCAGCATCAGACTGGATTTTCAGTGTTTTGCTGGGAGAACGGTGTCCCCATGCAGTTTCTGCCTAGGTTTGCAGAACAGCTTCTCTGGGCTTTAGTTAATTAAAATAGAGTATGTCTTGCACAACTTTTGAACTCTATTTCTCTGAGATATATGCAGGCTCTCTATGAGAGGCTCTATGAGAGGCTGTCCGTCACATCCTGCATGTCCCCCGTGCCAAGACGGTAGTTTTCTATTTGACTGTAAATAATCCATTTTAATTAGATGTAAGACAATTATTATTGTTTTTTAGTGAGTCATTTTTCTCTTAGTAATTAGTAGTTGTCAGTTCAAGTCAGCTGAGTGCTGGTGTAACCCGGTGACTTCAAGGCTGTGTTTAAAATCTCTTTTATCCCACACAGCAGCTCATCCCAAGCGATATCGCTTTTTTCTGCCTTGTCCGCTGGAGTTGGGTTGTGCCGTGATTATCTCGAAAACTCCCAGCTAGGCCAGCGATGAGGAACGCTTGCTGTCTGAGCGCAGGAGGGACTGCCCGACAGGAGAGGAACTTGGCCAAGAAAAGGCAGCTCACCTCCTTGACCCCATTTCATTGCTATATGCTTCAAATCCTGGCTGCGTCTGTCTCGCTATAAAAATGTCAGACTGTCTCTAACACTTATTTTTGCGCACCGCTTCAGCGTGGCCTTACTTGGCAACTTCTCCCATCTGTTTACTACTCTTCAATGTTGTGTGTGCATTTCCGAATTGCTGTTTACTTCTAATAACGTGAATACTCAGCATTTGCAGAGCACCTAGCTTTGAAGTGCTTTAGGTGTTTTGTAGTCGAGCAAGGATCCCTTGCAGCTTTCCTAGGAGGAAGTGAAGATTCCTCATCCTGCTTTATGGCGGCATGAAAGGGCCCTACGTACCCGCTACAGGTGAATCCAGGCCCAGACAGCCCATATCCAGATGTAGCAGCTATATGTGCCCTGTTCCTGTGTAATCGATGGAGGTCTAGTCAGTGCTGACAGCGGAGCCCCAGGAGTGACTCAGCTGAGCAAAGGTAGGTGTCGAGCTCTCCAGCTCCACTGACTGTATTGACGAGGGGCACGATTACCTACCTTGAGATGTTTTCCGCTAAGAAACCATTGTGTGGGCATGAGTCAAGCTCTTGATTTTTCACTGCCTAGACACCCAGTCCACATGCAGACACCGACGCTTGCATTGAGGTGTCTGTAATCCGGAGCTGCGTCCTGCCTCAGTGATGTGCCCAGGATCACGGCTGTTTACAAAGCTCAGAGGAGAAGCTGAGATCCCTGGGTTGTTGCTCATCCTCCTTTGTCCACTTGAACTGGAAGAGGAACCTCCTCTAGTCAAGCTGTCACCATGGGGGAAGTACTCTAAATGTGTCCCCTTAGAGCCAGTGAGCTACTGGTCTGCTCATCCACCTGGGTTGGGACCTGTTTGTTACCCATTGACCGAGCTGCCACCTCGACTCTAAAACCTGGGGTTTGCTAATACTGATCTCTAGGGTAACGCTCACCTGAGAGGACGGTGTTCGCTGCTCAGTTCCCCACATCCTTCAGTCTATATTTCTTTTTGTCTAGCAGAAAGGCAAATCCTGGCTCCACAGAAAGCAGAGATGCCCTTCTCTGGGCACTCACGGAGGCAAGCCGTGTGGGTTTCCTCCATATCACAGTGTGCTCTTTGCTTAGGGGCCTCCTAACATGCGTTAAATACTGCCCTGACTGGGAAGTTTTCTTTACCACTTGTATTTTCCAGCAAGGGCTCAGTGCTGTTTCACACAGGCCTGACATCCCAGTGTCAGAAAGTGCTCACACCTAAACCAAGCCTAAGTTCTGAAACATCCTCATATCTCGGATCTTTCCAGGTCAGCCCGCTTTCATGACCAGCCAGATGGAAACAACTTTTTCAGTGAGTGGACACAGAGCACTCGTACGAGGACTGAAAAAAACCAAAAGACACCCAGGCCTGATCCATGGGCCACTGTGATTCAGCCCAGTCGTGATACACTGCAAATCACCACGCGGCACTGGGCATGCCATGCACACGCTACTGGGAGAAACAGCCGAAGTGCTCATCTATGAGTACAACGGTACCAGTAACAGCGGAGAGCAGCCACCTTCCAAAGGACCACTTTCTGCGCAAGAACATCCCTGGCTGGAGGAGCTCTTGGTTGGTGTGTTGTGTCTCCAACCCTGCAGAGAGCTCAGCAGAGACATCCAGGAAAGTGCCTTGCAGCAGCCTGAAACTGCTGCATCTGCGCAACAGCCCAGATGTGCGCCGTGGCACCGAGCTGCCCTCTGAAGGAAAAGCTGACCCACAAGTGACCATTTAATCTCCTCCTCTATCCAATTTGGCTCATCCGTGTGGCATCTGCCTCCCACCGCACTGCTGCAAATATGTGCACAGCAAATCCCTGCCTAATAGCAAGCGCTGGGATCAGCGCACGCTGTGGCAGCGCGTGATGGCTGGCTCCTGCTTGGAAATCACGCTGCTCCTCCAAAGACAGAGAGGTCAGGGAGTGTGTTAGTGGGTACCCAGGTCCCTGACCTCCATGGTCCTCTGACCATCTCATGAAAGCCCCGGAGGGTGTGCAGTCCGGGAGTGGGGCAACGCACTGAAGATACCTACCTCTGATGCTGCTGTGCACATTTCAAGAGGGAAGAAAAACAGCTCAAGGCAATGTAGACACAGTGATTTAAAAAGAAACAGATTACAGACAGACACGTGAGTGCAGCTGTGTCCCAGCAGTTATGCCATACACATTTATAGGTAGATGGCAAAAATCCCTCCCTCCCCCTTGTCAGGATATAAATCATGGGCTATTTTTCATGCTGTGGCCCACCCGTTACATCTGAAGCTGTGTCAGAGGGTTACCAAACAGTGTCAGCCACGAGGACTCGATGATCTTAGAGGTCTTTTCCAACCTTAACGATTCTATGATTCTATGACTCGTGGGTTTTCTCTCACCTCTGGGAACCAAATACCACAGGGCAGTCTGAGAAGGAGGACTCAGGGGGTGCATATTTGTCCCAGGCATAGTTAAGGCAGGCTAAATGGCAGGGATCTGGATGGTTTTCCCAATCTCCATGTGTTTTTACATCCTCTTTTTGACTCCTCAGTATCTCCAGCATACAAATAGCGAAGCGCCTTAGGGGCATTTACCTAGGAGTAGAGACCTTGGCCAGTACTGATGGCTGGTAAGTGTATGAAAATGCAGAACAGCTGTCAGTGGAAGTTAGTCTTGAACTCCAGGTTGCTTCATTTCCAGCTGAGCAAATTTTCTCTTATTTTACAGGATACAGAGAGAACATAGTCTTTTGTGCCTAAGCACCACTCCTGGTCTCTGCAATACAACAGAACAAATAGCCTAATCAGGCCAAAATGCAGAGCGTGCTGAAAAACTGGGAACATTCAGGATGTAGTTAGAGAAGGTGAAGACCTCCCCTGCAGCCTAGGAGGGCTGGTATTGCTGCTCCGATCACAGCGCTTAGGGGCAGAGGGTTATCTGGTGAGAAAAGACAGTTACATTCCCCCGTTGGAGAGACATCACCAGGAGAGGGATGAAATTATAAATCCTATGGAAGGAGATACACAAGTGGGGAAAGGCAGAACTGGGAGTGATGCAAAGAAACAAGGAGCAGATGAATGTCACTGGGCTCTTTTGGTGGCGGTGGGGTTGCCTGCAGGAACATGAGGCTCCATCAGGTACAACACAACCTTGTGCTGATCAGAGAAGCAGAGCACGTGTTTTCCAGCTTCTTCTCTCCCAAGATCATCCCCCAGCACTTTCTGTTTAATCAGAGAAACACGATCTCAGTGGCATCCTCACATCCATTACAGGGAAAAATAACTGGATCCAACCCAAGCAGAAAATGGAGCCATGCTATGGTAGCAAACCTCCTGCCAGCTTCAGAGGAGATTGCAACATTTGCCCTGTATGTTCTGATCCTCCTAAACACACACAGAGCAGCTTGGTTACACGCACACACACACATTTGTATGCCTTGCGTTTGCAAATAATCTCTGATGTGGAGCCTCTCGGACTGCTCAGTGGAAATCCATAAGCCTGTAGCCCTCTCTGCATCCCCCTTGGCTTATCAGGGTAGTAGCAACTTTTGAAGAGTCCCAGCATTTTAGTTCACTTTCCCACTGACAGACACATTTTGGCTGCCTCTGATCGAAGTTCCTCCTCTCGTTAAGATGCATAGAATTATTTCTGATATTTTCCCCACCATTCATGCTAACTTAACTGATCTACAATCGCTCCCCTGATGACCTGGCTCTCCACTCCAGTTGGGTTTGCTATAGCGATCAAGTGACACATGGGGTTCTGCAGGCTTGGGGAAGAGGTGCTGCTATCAGCCAAGTACCTAAGATGTTGGTTCAGTCTTTCAGGCTGTCCTAGACAGCTCTACATCAACCTCCTCCATGCCCGTGCTGCCTGAAGGGCAAATGCCGTCGTTTGGCTGGGTGCGACTGCCCTGTTGTGAAGTGCCCTTGGAAGAGGCCGGCTCAAATAACAGATTCTGGACTGTGATCAGTGGAGAAGACTCCAAAACTTTTACTGTGCTGGTTTTCCTAAATGTATAGTTTTCTAAAATACTCTAGTACTGCATTCAAACTTGCTGGGCTCAGCTTCTGCTGGCAGATGGATCTTTTTCTTGCCTTTTTTTTTAACCGAATGGAGAACAAAAACAACAGCAAAGCCAGAAGTCCTCAGTACAATGGAGCCAAAGTGTAGGTTCCCTCTGATTTGTGGGAGTAAGGCGACTTCTTTGATGGCTACTAGGGGTGGACCTCTTAAGACAGTTCCCCTCCATGCCATCACAAACCCAGCGTGGGGGTACGCCCCACTTGGGTACGTATTTTCATGCAACTCATAAAAGCTTAAGAATTCTGCAGCTTTTATTTATCCAAGATGGATGAATTTGGCAAAGAAGTTTAAATGTCACTGGGTGTATCTCATGGACTTACAAACAGAACTTACATGAGGAAGTACTGTTGCTTGGAAAAGCAAGCTAGAAAGAGAGAAAAGAATATTTTTCATTTTTATTAAAATACATCTTGGGACAGGTTTTGAATGGCTTTCCAGACAAACTAATTGAATGCAGAAAGCAAAAATAGCCTGTAGAAGAGAGATGACTGTGAGCTTCCAGAAAACAACAATTGTAACAGAATGCTTTTGTTTGTTATAAAGAGACTAATGGCTGTTTTGGTAGTAATTAGACAACGTACAATAAATTTCTGCTATATTGTGTATTTTTAAAGATTCCTAATTTTTCAAAATCTGCTTTTACAAAGTTGAAAACCTTAGTTACAGATCTCTTTTTGCTTATCTTTCTGTTCAATTTAAACAGAAATATTTCTTGTCCAATCAAGATTTTCTACAACCAGTATTTCTATATAAGACTCAGATTTGAAATAGTATCACTTCTTGGAGGTCTAGTGATTGTTGGATCAAGAAGTGTCTTGGCTACAACAAACAGAAATATCTGCACCTTTGCTATTATTAGCGATGTTTGTTCTCATTCTTCAATCTGTGGCTAGGTGGCTATTTTCCCTTGGTATTTATCTGACTACCATTACAAAAAACTCAGCCCTAGGGAGATCCAAATCCACTCTAGGGAGCTATAGGAGACATTTAATCCTATCTTTTCTACATCTCCTCCTAAAATCATTATAAAGGCTATGGGGAGATCTTATTGCTGTCTTCAGCCACCTTATGGAAAGGTACAGCAAAGGGATCCAGACTCTTCTCGAAGGTGCATGGTTATAAGACAAGCGTCAACAGACACAATTTGGAACACAAGAAATTCTGATTAGAAATCAGAAGAAAACATTTTCACCATGAGGGAGGTAAAATATTGGACCAGGAATCTAGAGAGGTGAGTGGAATAACTATCCTTGGAGATAGACCGAGGCCCAGAGCAACCTGATCTAGTCGGATCTGCTTAAGTAGGGGGTTGGGTAAGATGACCTCTAGAGATCTCTGCATCCTGAAGTATTTTGGGGTTGTGCAATTTTGTTCAACCTCAGAGATGCCACCTTGCCCTGACGTTTGCATCATATGCCTGAGCACACCTCCAAAGACATGAAGCTCTCATCTGGCAACACCAAGAAAAGGTAAGAGAAGAAATCTCTTGAATAGCTGCAGGATGGGGAGGCCAGGGGCTCTCCTGCAGATTTTTGCATGTCTGCAAGAAGGGCAAGAAAGAAATCCATGAGGACTGGGAAACAGAAAGCCAATGGCAGCTGGGCCAGGTCATAGCAGCTTAGCAAGCTGGATTTTAAGTAGGAGTCCTCACTGCAGGCTATGGGGGCTGTAGAAATGTTTTTCTTAGAAATGATGTAGCCATCCTGCCTATGCAGAAAATTTTCCAAATGTGGGTTAAATGTAGGTGACAGCATTTCTGCTTTCATATGGCAGAGGAGGCTATGAACTGTTTTTTGCTAACTAGCTGAATCCCATGCATGTTTTCCCAGACCAAAAGTTTCTTGCTTTTAATCTGATGTGGAATAAAACTGTCTTCAAACACAGAACTTTTTCCATGGGGGAAATCTCCTCTGACAGCCAGCCCAAGAGTTTCTGAAGCTGGCTTCCAAGGATGCACAGAGTACACAGTCCTTTCTGTGACAGAAAAGACAAAAGCTCATATGCAAAGACAGTTTCAGTTCTCTCTTTCCCCAGATTTTCTCCTTGGGCACTGAAACAATTTCCTGTTGTTGGAGATTTTAAAATCAAGATGGGATATTTCTTCTCCTGTCCTTGCACAGCTATTAACCTTCAAATGGGAATTTCATTGAGGGAACTTCTTTCAGTGCTATTATAGAGAGGTTTAGACTAGACTAGCCCAATAGCCCCCTCTGGCCCTAAATCTTGTAAGAATTCATCTCTCTTCAATGCTAAGGAAATGTTAGGGTTTTTATGTCCTAAAACGGGAACTCTTTAGGGCAAGAAAAGCCTTTGCTTCACTTCTTGGTGCAATGCTTGACATACTGACATCCTCTAAAGGTTACCACTGTATTAAAATAAAGAATGGTCTAGAGGCCAGAAGCACCCATAACTTTACTTCTGCCTCTTGTGCAAACCCTTTCTTTAATTACTTAACTGTTATTCCTCTCTGATGTAATATTTTATTATTACCTACATTTTCTTGAATGCTCATCTGATCTGTCTTAATGTTCTTTTAATATCACTTGGGATGGGATAATAATCTGCTTGTACTTCTCCAACACCTTTAATCTTGACAGGTCCTAGTGTACTTAACAAGGAGAGAAGGAGAGGGAAAGTGCTTCATTCATCAGACAGGACAAGGTCATGCAGGATATCAGACAGGCTGAGAAGACCTGACACAACTAAAAATGCTGGGGTGTTTGGAGGGGCAGGTTTAGCCCATGGCCCTGTACTTGCAGAAAGTGCAAACCAACCTTTGAGCTTTAGGTCACCTCCTGCATGAAGTTGCCAGGGTAGGTGCTGATGTGATGTGGGGGAAGTGCCAGCAGGATTCCTGCATGCCAATGCTGTATGTTATGTCTTCATCGAATCCATCCACAGGGCCTTCTTGGCTCTCCCAAAGACTTGGAATTGGAGTAAAAAACTATACAGGATCTACCTGGGTAAGGACAGGGGACAATGACGGGAGGGGGATGCACGTGGAAGTTCTCAGGGATAGTGCTTCCTCCATCAAAATACCAGTCAAAGAAGTGATCTTCAGACCTTGGTTTTGACTCAACTGAAGCAGGGCAATGCCTGTAGTGGGAAGGTGGAGAAGTAGGGATCACAGAAATGAAGGCAAGAAATGAGGGTCTGAGCGACCGTATGTGCAACCCGAAAGCAAGCAAATGAAGCTCTGGGCACAACATGAATACACAGCTGGGAAGTGAGAGGAAGGAAGCTCAAGCTGACTATGCCCTGGGCGACAGTGCTAGCACAAGAGGAAGGTAGAAAAAAGATGGACATGGAGGAAAGTGCTGGATACAAGAAATATGAGTTGATGCCAGAGCATTCAATAATAGATGCCCAGAAGACAGAAGGAGATCTGGGATGGGACTGAAGCAAATCAAGCCTGCAGAGACAGCCTTAAGGGCTGACATAATGGGGGAGGTGGACGAGCTGGAGAAAGATGGGAAGGACAAGGAGAAAGGAGCTTTGTGGGACCCCATTAAGGGATTGTGGAGGAAATATGAGCCACCCCATCAATGATAAAGTGATTGGAAAAGCAGGAGAGAAATGTGTGGTGGGGGCAACATCTCAGGCAGGACTGGCTGGAGGACTGTATCTGTCAGTAAAGGTATGCAGCCTTGCTGAGAGTGGCTTTAATTGGGGCGGAGAGCAGACACCTGAACTGAAGTAACAAGGATCCATTCTCTCCTCCTCCACATGGCTATAAGGGAGCAGACGAGCCCCAGCCATAAGTCTCATCTCTGGCAGCCAAAGGTTCCTTAAAGAAAAGCACAGCTGGTCCTCCAGCCTTTTCCTCCCAACTCTCCTCAGGAGTCAAGGCAGAAAACCTCAAGTCATTAACGACACGGAAGATTCAATAGAGTTAATGCTTACTGCATCTGCAGGCCCACCTGGAAGGGGCTGCTGCTGCTGCTGCTGCGAAGACTGGGGAAAAAAGGATGCAACTGAGTAGGGCTCCTCCACCAAGGCAGTAATGCCAACTGCACAGAGCCAGGATGGAGGAGGACTGGCCAGGAAGCAGTTCTGAAGGACATGGAGGCTATATGGGATCATGAGTTGAGTAACAATCAATAATGTTCTGCTGTTCCATAAATAAATAAATAAATAGGGCAAATAGGGCAAACATCACCCTGGAATGGATGGCATCTGTTGTCTGTTAAACAGGATTCAAAACCTTTCTGTAGTGCTCAGCACTGACAAGGACTCGTCTGGAGAATTGTTTCCAACTTTAGACAGTGCATTTAAAGCAAAATATGGACCATTTGGTGAGAGTCCAGAGGATAACACCAAGGATGATTAGAGGTCTAGAAAAACATCTCTTAAGAGCAAAAGTAGAATTGGGTTTGTTTGGCCCAGAGAAGAACAGGGAGTGCCATGCGTTCAGTTGTCACTTAACTTGTAAAGTCCTCCCAAGCCAAATTTTCGCTATATTTACATGCAGCTACTGGAAATATCTTCAATTACTTATTGCTTGGAAAAAAGAAAATGGTAAAGATAATCTGCTGTCCTCCTAACGGGGAGGGCAAGAAGAAATGGGCTGCAGCAGGAAAGATGGAGTCTCTAACCGTGATCACCCTTAAAAACTGGTTAGATCAGCCTCTGTCAGGATTTTGGATGGACAGACTACTTGATCTCTTGAGACCTGGGCATTGCCCTGTGCTTGGGCATGATCAGTGCATGGATTAAATAACAGAAGCTAAGCCCACATAGTACCAGAGGTTACGATGGTAGTCACAGGGAATGACTTCACAGAGGCTGCAGCTACGGGACTGTCTTCATCCAGTGAGGGCAAACACCTCCAAATGCTCAGTGCACTACAAACTTTAAAGGTGCTTCTTACATGGACCTCTTAGCTAATGACATATACTTTTTGTATGCAGAAGGTGACCTCATGGCCTTACCTTAAACACAAACACACTGTCAGTCAAGCAACCCCTGGTAAACTTCTGCGAAGAGTGACGTGGCATAACGGGACACCAAAAAGAGAGTTGCAGTCTTTGGCCTCCCAGACTGGTGGAATACCAAGCTCTTTTTCTCTCTCCTGTTCTGCAAAGTTGTTTTGTATGTGGACCTGCTGGTCTAAAATGTCTGTGACTCCCTGGTAAAAAGTATGGCTGACAGTCCTCTTCTCCAACTGTAATGGAAGTTCCCTACAAAGTTCTTCTACAGAGGCAAAACTTTCTCAGGAATCTGTTCAAGATTGAATTACCCCGTCCTCCATGGAGTTTACACAAGTTTTCCCCAGCACAGACTGGTTTCTCCAACAAACACAAGGCACCAGAAGTAGGAAAGAATGAAACAACATGTAAAACACATTTTTGCTTACATTCTCCCATACTGTACAATCCCTTCCCTCACTCTCACCCAGGGAAGCAGGTCAAACTCATGTGACTGTTGTGAGTGATGCCACCAGTGTTCAAGCTGCAAACAGAGGGTGCTTGGATAAGATGGTACATAGGCCATAGGAGAATGTGTCCAGCGTAGAGCCAGATAGGATGGGTGGGACCAAGGTCTGATGTGTCAATTTACTTTGGCCAAAAAGAAGAGAAGGAAGGGGAGATGAAAGAAAACCACCAAAGAGGGTAAAGATGAAGAAATTACATGACACAAGAAAAGATGTGTGAGGATTTCAGGATCTGGGCCCTGTAACTGGAACCAGTCTGCCCACCAACATTTTGCCTTATCACTTTTCACAGAGGAGCATGGGGACGGCTCATCTATTATCTACATAGGTTTCCAGATCTTGTTGGTTTTTTCCTCACCAGAAGAAAGTCATCACTCATCACTCTCCACTGCCAACAATGTAATCTGTTCTACTGTAACCAGTGATAAATCAGAAAAGGATAAAAGGACGGTTGTGAAAAGATGGGGGAAGCTAAGAAAGTCTTCAACATCAAGCAATTCATTTTAGGCAAGTAACCCTAATTAACAAAGGAAAAGAAGAAAGACAAAAAGTTAACAAGATATTCTGTGAGTTTTGAGTCTGGTTTCCCATGGAAACCATATCATGTTGGGGTTTTTTTTGACTAATGGGATGCACAATCCTGTTAAAGCTTTTGCTCCAGCTGAAGCTCTGTCCTGCGTGGACTCTACAGTATGTAGCACAGCCAATGCTTTAATCTCTCCCACAACAGGACATTTCTAGTTTCCTCTTATTCATCCAGCTGGTTTTCATAAAACTTGCAGGAATTTAATGCCTTTCAGATCTCCACTCTCTGCCAAATCTGGTGAAATTGGCCAATAGGTTTAGAGGAGGGCTGATGAGCATGCTCTTAACAGCTAGCACCATCACATGGTTTTATTCCTTTAGCGATCAGCTAATAAAAGGGATGAGATGGCCACAGATATGCACCAATAATGATTATAGTCTATCTTACTCCAGGCCTAGGAGTGATGATTGCATGTGCAGCAGATACATAGGACACACAGCATCACAGATTTTTGGCACAACCATATTTCTGACTTCTGGACTGGGCCAACCCTGAATGGAAAAATACCAATGTGAGCAAAAGGCTGCCACAGAGGGGACCCTCACTGGGAATGAATTTTTGCTTGAAAGACAACCTGAATGCAAGTCATTTTTGTACGAACAGAGCCCTTCCAGGGGGAAGTGTTGCCTTTGTGGAAATAACAGTGACTCTACAGATGCAAACAATGGAGCTACATGCTTTTGCATTGCTTGTTCTGTCACTAACTGACATCAGCCACTGTTAATCATTGCCTGAAATGTATATTTAAGAAACAGTGACACAAACACAGACAAGTTCCTTCGTGAAGCCTTTTATATGGGGAAAAGTGAAAGAAAAGACAAACTGCTCCTCAGGCTAGCTAGTGGCACTGAAATAAATGGGTCAGGCATCAGAGTTTCAGCAGGCACAAAAGGTGAAAACCTTGTCTCCTGGAGCAATTAAAAGTCAATGGGATTAGTGGCCTTCACTATTATTTATAGAAACCCCACTGTGTGCACAACATTATTGAAATACAGGGGTCAAGTCCCTGCTACTGGATGCCTACCCTTTTGCTGTTGAAGTTAATGGGAGCTTTGCCAATCAACTCTGTGGCAACAGAGTCTAAATCTAAAATAGATGACATCCTGGGCTCCATTCAGCTGATGGCTCAAGCAAAGCTTTTGCCGAAGCCAAAAATATTCTGCCTGCACTGTATAGATTTGATCCTGGGATAGATGAAACAGGAGAGGTGTATAACTCTCTGTATAACACCTCTAGCTATAGAGGTGTTAAGATTCAAAGATGGGAAGGCAGAGAGGTGGACTGAATGTCTCAGGAAGCATCTCCCTTTCCTTTCTGTCATAAATTACCAGCATACAGATTGAAATCTGAAGTGCTGCACCCCAGCATCTCTTAGTCTTCAGTTTTAGCAGGACTGGCTCTTTTGCAATGAATGATTCTCCTTCTAACACCAAGTAAGTGGATCCTGTGGGAACACACCTATGAAAAGGACACGGATGGGAAGCCTGCACCATCACTATGTGATTCAACATGTTTGAAAACAGTGTCCTGATGGTCTAGCCTGTTTGGACAGACCCCACCAAACACCAGCACCCCCCTTCCCGAGTTTCCCTGGCTTTGGACATGCTTGTGATGCTGGTTGTGCAGCTGTTTCTTCTTCCACTCATTCATTATCACGCTCATGCCCCCAATTCTGCCACAGGCTACCTCTTTTCCTCTTTGTCCCACTCTAGAAAAGAGGTACCTGATTCTGCTCTATTTTATGGTGTTGTAAATCAAAAATTAAGCATCCCAGAGACTTCCTCCACTCCCCTGTGCTGCTGAGACACAAGTTTGTAGAGTGGTGATATTTCCTGGCTTAGTTCATGCCTTCTCTGCAGATACAACCAGGCAGGAAGCTAATGATGGCTTTTGCCTGTTTCTGTATGTGTAACAGGAATGGGATTGAGATTCTGACTTGTTATTTCAAGCAACGCATGCTAATGATGGTACTGACCGTTCACTGATCCTACATAGGGCCCCCAGGAAAGGTGTGTTAATCCAGACCAAGTAATTTAGGGCCACCTTAGCTCTAGAAAGGTCCTGAGCATGCTAGGTGCCTACATGATGAAGACATTACATTACATGTGCATGAAATCCAGACGTGCACTGGCGTGGCAAGGGGCTGGTAAGCTGTGGGGCTGGAGACCAGCCCCAGGCCTCTGCTCCTCTTCAGTGTTGCCCTGATCTCTCGATTGGCTTCAAACCTGAAGCATGGATTTTACTTTCAGAAGTGTTATCATTAATTGTGATGACTCTAGATATCCTTGATAACCACATGGCCTTACAATCCTTTATTAAACTTAGTCAAGTTCTTTGTCCTGCTAAAGTCCTGCAACAAGGAACTCCACAGCCTAATGACATATCACACGGAAATGCGTGTCCTAATATCCACCCTAAGCTGTCTTCTCTTCCAATTTCCTTGAAGGTCTTCATGTTCTCATATTAGTGAGTTGGTGTCCCTAAAGTCTGAAGGGGACTTTAGTGGGAAGAATAATCTATTTTCAAACGTTCCTACTGAATACCGAGCTAAGTCCAAGCTAGCAGCCTGGAGGCAAAAGAGTCCACCGTCTGTTCTCTCTGATCCTCCTTAGCCAACCAATCCTATCTGCGCTGACTTTTCAAATCTCCATCTTCACAGTACTTTTTCCCAGAACAGAGAAATAGAGAAACGCAGACAGAAACTGGCAGGTAAGAAGAGCTGTATGCACACTCTAACTGACAATCTAAGCACTCCTTGGGACACACTGATTTCCAAATTATCTCAGTTTCATTTAAGAACACTTTTCTATTTATTTTCAGCACAGCTAGCACCAACTCTGAGCTCCTAAGCCCCACCATACTGCTAACTCCTTGTGGCATGGGAAAACAGATTATCTGCTGATGTGAAGGCACTTTTCACCCATGTGTTTTCCTGCTACTCTCCATGACTTGCTTTCAACTTGGATCCATACCGAGCACTGTGAAACATTTGTGAGAGCGGAGCTCGTCTTAGTTTCTTTCTCTTGCAGAACATTGTGAGAGATCCAGGAAAGCAGACAAAAATTCTGCAAACACTGAGCATTAACCAAAACAGAAGAAAATACCCCAGCATCTTTCTTTCTCACTTTCTCCCCAGAGCTTTTCCGTTCAATCCAGGGTCTCAGAATTAGCTGACACAATGGTGCAGGACACTCACTCAGTGAAAAATTTGAAAATGCCGAGCAAGCCCCCAAAAAGCAGCACCATTACCAAGCTCAGAGTTCAGCCCATCAGCTTTCATGACGTTAAGCCCTCATTTTCAATAAAAGCAGTTGCCTCTTTCAACTGCCAGACCTGAGCAGAGCTTGCACTTCATGACCTCAAAACAGGAGTCCAGATGCTGTGATTGCCTGGCCATCAGATCCACTCTTTTCTCGTCTGCATCACTGGTTCCTCTCGAGTAACACACAAGGATCACAACAGTTTTACAATAAGGAGCTTTACTCCTTCCTGCAGTCCTTAGCCCATTTTAAAATGAAAGAATGAGCTTACCCATAAGAGACACAAACAAACATGAGGAGCTTAAGATATAAGCAATTCGGTAGCCTGAAGTATCATATGTGTTGGGCAATCATAAATTTAAAGTGAAAATCCCTGCTGATTTTGTTTTGCATTAGATATTAAATACAACCTACTTGTGAAGCCAGATTAGTAAGAAACCTTTTTGGCTGTTGTATTTTTTTTTTTAAATCAAAACAGGATTAAAACATCTTTTGGAGACTTGCTGTCATTTCATCTGGGTAAATAAGCTTAGAGCGTCTAACAGTCAATTTATAATGAAGGCTTTTGTTCTTGGTGCTGTGATGCAGCCCTGCAAATTTGCCCAGAGCTGCAGCAGTTTCAGCTGGTTTTGACAGGTAAATAAAACACTGTTTATATCTGTCATTGTTATTAATCTGCACAGTAAAGAACTAGCAATTATATTTTGTTTCCAAGTAGATAAATTTTCATGATGATCTTGGCAGGGGTGGTATAGAATAATGTGCATCTATGACTTTTATAGTTGTGAGGGTCCAAAGCATGAAGGGTCCTCGCTCAGCTGTTGAGTTGGAAAACGAATGGGAAATAAAGGCTAAACCAGTAATCACGAACATAATAAAAAAGAACAAGGAATTTGGGATTTAGCCCTATTGAAGTTTTATTGACGTAAGGGCCAAATAAACCAAACTGCAGGTCTTGACATCAGCTGCACTGATTCAGCTCTCAGTTATTGTGAGCTGTACTTCTAGGAAGCTGTGTCAGGATCTGTCCATGCTTTAAAACCCCACGATTTGGGCCTCCATAATGACTTGTGCTTCCCAGCTGCTGCAGGGCAAAGGGTTTCAGACTCTTCTCAAGACATGCTGGTGAAGAAAAAATTATTTGCGGAATAAGGTACTGCTCAAGGACAAGTGGCAGAATCCAGCTGTAAGTGTCTTATTATATTGGTCAGACACTCTGAGAAGCCAAAAAGACAAATCCTGGTGAAACGCTGTTAGATGCCAGTCACGTCTGCTCAGCTGCTCACTCAGGTAGGCTGGCAGATGGTCAGCAAATAGTCTCACTTTTACAATGCAACCTACACAGGTTTTCAGTGTGAAAATTAGCATCCAATTATTTTCAAGCATTAATGTTCTCCAAGGAAGCAAGTTACCTCTATTTTAATTCTGCATAGGCTCTATTTGCTCAGACATAAGCCAATCTTGCAGGCACTACGTCTCGTGTACACAGGCAGAATGGCAAGCCAGGGAAGAGTACTAGAAATGTGGAATAATGCAAATTCCCAGGCAGGGAGTTGCATGGCTTCCAACTTTTAGAAGACACAGAGAGCAGACAGTCAAGTGAGGAAGGCACAAAGCATCTCCAAAAAAGAAGGATTTCCCCTACCCCCATATAAAAGCCTATGGTAAAAATTGTGTCTCTCAACTATCAGTCAGCTGCATAAACCATTAGAGAAGGCTAGAGTCCATTGAGCACCGCGCTCTGATCTATGGACCCTTGGTGTGACACACCCAGCAGGGCTGTGGATAGTCAGACGAGTTGGTGGCAGGCCCTGCTTCTCCCAAAAAAGAATGGGCGTGTATTCCCCACCTCCCTGTCCCCACCACCACTATCCACGGACAGACGCAAGGGACGGCAGATCGCTGTATTACAGACGTGGGCACTATCCTTGGGACAGGCAGGACATGTGCCAGACTGTGGCCACTCTCCGATGAGCAGCAGCTTTCCTTAGCAGAGCACACAGGTCCACGAAGGGGAAAGAAGACATGGGGCAAAACCTGTTTTGCTCAAGATTTCAATGTATCACCTCACATACCATGATCTGTGACCAAAATGGAAATGGGTATCAGCCAAGTCGAACCTTGCAACCCTTCCTTGTGCAAGGATCCCTTATTATCACAGGTAATGGGACTATCTTGAGTATAATAAAGGTTATCTCCGTATCTGGGCTTGTTCCCACAAGCAGAGGTCTGCAGCCTTCCTTGCCGCCAGCAGCTGTGTCATGTCAGGTACAAGTGTTGCTGTGTGTATATTACTGTAAGGAAGTGGCCAGCCTGAAAATGAGTGAGCTGCTTTAATTGTCATTAAATAAGGAGAATAATGCAGGGTGGCACCTAATGTTCTAGTGAGGTTGCATTTGTTTCCTTCTCCTATGTAGTGGAGGGAAACTTCACTGGCCCAACCTCAGTCCATACCCAAGGAGCATCTCAAGGCTGCAGCTTCAGCAGGTACAATTGCAACCAGCGGTTCTCCTCCTCCAGCTAGTGCAGGCGGGAGCATGGGAGCAACGGCAAACCTGCAGAGCTCCTAGTAGCCGTCCCCTGGGAACCACTCATGAGGTGGGGCTGCCTCCTGCCACGTGTTTATACAGACTGAAGCTGTCTTTTTAAAAGCAAACAGCACGTTAAACGCATCCTTTGCATCACTTCTGGGATCATTGCAACTGGGTACCCATGAGGTGACAAAAAGTCCCCCACACCGAGGCGTGCTCTGCTCCACGGAGCAGTCCGTGAGTCCCTGTCATGCCACAGCTGCAGGGCTGGGAGGTCAGGCTCTGAGGTCGGGCATGGGTGCCCAGGGCGAGGCTGCTGGGCGGCAGGGAGGGACAGAGCAGGCCTCCGCCCTGGGAAGCACCACCAAGGCGCAAAACCCTGGAGCCCAGGGCCCGGGCAGAGGGCAGAGCCCCTCGGGCTTCGGGGTCCTGTTCCAGGCAGCAGGGAGACCCCTGCGAGCAGCAGGCCCCAGTTCCCGCGGGCTAGA
>NW_010522741.1:0-219 GCF_000687285.1 Phaethon lepturus
ATACGAAAACTTGTAATCTAGTGGTACGGCCAACAGTCCCATCTTGTCTCTGACGCTCTATGCCGACTCGCCTTCTTACGGCTGATCTTTCCGCATCTGCGATAATGATATTCAGCAAGTCACCCAGATGCTGATCAATAGTTTACCAAATCCAGAGGTCTTGTTTCCATTTAGGAATACCATCTAGATGCCTATAATAGTCTGCCGATAAAAAACCAT
>NW_010522741.1:391-726 GCF_000687285.1 Phaethon lepturus
GTGTGGTGGCCCTAAAAAAACCCCGTTTTAGCCATATCAACGTTAACTAGAGACTCTTCTTGTTAGTCTTCCCCTCACTAATGTTTCTCTGCCCCTGGGCAGAGTGGCTCCGACCCAGACACGTATGCAGACCGACACCGCACGCAAGCCGAATGACTCGACACAGACGCAAAAGAGCGATCTTGGCAAGAAGAATTACCCCCGGAGGGAGAGCGCTTCTAGGCGAGAAGACCTAGGGGACCGCAAAGAACAATCTTAGGCTGCCCCAGAAGTCAAACTCTGTGGGCTGTTACAAAAAGATATGGCCGCAATCACGATGCTACACGTGCACGAAG
>NW_010522741.1:1325-2399 GCF_000687285.1 Phaethon lepturus
TGAGAAAAAACCGTCCGCGGACTTCTTGGAGAAGAGACGCATGAGACAGATCTGTGTGTCGAGTCTAATGCGGGAAAGTAACCGCTCCCTTAGCATTCCGATGAGTTCAGTGCATGAGACGCTCGGTAGGCTACCGATGTGCTCACCTAGCACAAAAAAGAGAACATCAGGAGCCAATTAACACGTGATATTGAGCACAGAAAACAGGTGACACAAGCTACCTTCTTACCTACGAAGCCCCTGAGGGAATTACAGCAGCGGTCAGCCAACAGAAGAACCGCAGTGGTGTGACACGGTGACTCAAAGAACTAAAGTGGACCCCTAACGACTACAGAAACCGGCACTAAAAGTCCAGAATGAAAAAAACCAAGGGAATGTAACCGCCATGGCCGATACTGCAGAAAATCTCACTGGATGCTTAAGGAAAAAGCCAAAACTGGAATAACAGAAAAAGCTCACGTGCCCGGGACAGCAGTAAAGACAAACCCCTGGCTGACCGTTGTTATGAGCGCAAATAACGCACGTCTTATTCTCCGAGAAATCCCACGGAAGACGGTCACAACCCTGCGCTGGAAATAAGTGCCTAGAAAATGGCTCTCGGTAATACTGACCGCAATGTCCTGATGCACGGTGAATGGAGAGAAGCAAAAATTAAGTCGGGAAGTAAGTAAAAGGCACAGGGAAGCAAAGATCTCAGAGTCCCAGAGGGCATATCTGCATGTACCTAAATGCTTTCCAAGATGAGACTCCTCTGACATTCAGCCCCGCATATAGCGACGCAGACGCCCAGATGGTCGGCGCCGTGTCTCTCGTGACTTTGTCGTATTTCCTGTTGGCTGCGGGGAGACTAAACCGGAACGAGCCTCACCGACACTCAAATCCAACCGCAAAGCCAATCTGAGAAAGGCTGATGAGCCCTCCTCCCTTTCCCAACCATCCCCATGCCCCAAAACTTCAGAGATCCCTTCTCCTGAACTGTCAGTGAAGGAACAGAGCTCCTTCCCGAGAGCTCCTTCCCTGCATTCGCGTGCCCCGAACACCCCACGTCAGCCGCTCCATGGGAGCTGCTCTTCC
>NW_010522741.1:2496-2707 GCF_000687285.1 Phaethon lepturus
CGGCCCCTCTGTGGGAGCGCCTCTGCCGAGCCGTGCCCCATGTTCTGCAGGCACCTCCTATCACCCATCTTCCCACGGGCTCTGCTACAGGCCCACAGAGTAAGTGGAGTCCCGATGATTATCATCTACAAGAGGACTGCCGCAAGCTGCCAGTGTTTTAGAGACGACAGGGTCCTCTGCAGGCGATCGGGAAAAGTGATGAGCTGCACCA
>NW_010522741.1:3045-3951 GCF_000687285.1 Phaethon lepturus
GGCACCTTCTATCGCCCGTCTGCCCACGGGCTCCGCTACAGGCCCGCAGAGTAAGTGGAGTCCCGATGCTTATCATCTAAAAGAGGACTGCCGCAAGCTGCCGGTGTTCTGGAGACGACAGGGTCCTCCGCAGGTGATCGGGAAAAGCGATGAGCTGTCCCATACCCTGGAAGACGCTACGCCTCAGGTCCTTGCCGCTTCCTTGAGAAAGGCTAAAGCTACATCTGCAGATATGTACGAGATGCTCACTGTAACCCCTGCTAGATAGTCTCACCATCATTCCCATTAAGAAAGATGATATGAGCAACTTCCACAGTGCACATCAAAACCGGTGAAGATGACGAGGTTCTGTCTTCCACACGGTCAGGAATTCCAGGAATATGCAATGCACCTAAGTTAAAAAAACACACACAAAAAACAAACACGCTACTAAAGAGCCTTGCTACACCTGAACACTCAAAACAAATTTACTGACATGAAGAAAACAAACATACAGAAAAAAGCTACATAGAACTGCACTTTCCGCTATATATGCCGCTTTATCTCAACCGGTCCTGAAGCTCTTACCTCAGATACCTCTGCTTCTTCAAGCATCAAAACACATCTATGCTAAAGAGCTGAGGAAGATGAGAAGCAGCAATAAACTGCAAAAAACAACAAAGCACTAACCTGAAAGAAGCCCAGAGGCTGAATGAGCTCCCTGAGGCGAGGCTGTGGCTCATATACGCCAGGCCCTGCCCACCACGCTTCCCACGGTCCCCTGGGAGAGAGGAGGGGCGAACCGCCAGAAGGCATAAAGGCGGCCAGAGGAGTGGCAGCAAGTTTTCTCCTCTGCCTTAAATTTACAGCATGTGAAGCGCCAGATGGAGAAAGCAACCTTTCCCGGACACGACGATCCCTGCTCTT
>NW_010522741.1:3990-4302 GCF_000687285.1 Phaethon lepturus
GGTAATCGAGCTTCAGTTTTCTGGGGCATAGATAGAAAAAGGTATACGTTGTACTCAGCTACATAAGAAAGTAGTTGGCTAAATACAATTACAATATTTTTATAAAAAGTCACATGCTTTAGTTTCCTACAAGAAACCCAAAAGGTTACAGGGGTTACGCTTCATTTCTCGAAGACCACGCACGCTACCCGACCTCTACCGGAACTATGTTCTGCGTAGGGACGAACGACAAAGCCGAACTAGATCACATTCTAAGGATCCATTCCCAAACGTATCTCTGGTCACAAAGCAAATTATTTACTGTAAATCGCC
>NW_010522742.1:0-10330 GCF_000687285.1 Phaethon lepturus
CTGGCTGCTCCTACAGCACAGAGCAGCATCCTCCACGCGTCCGCCAGCCCTGAGGCGGGTGCCATGGCTGGGCATGTGCCCTCCCACAGCCCAGCTCGGTGGTGCAATGCCCCCCACTAGCTCTGCCCGTCCGCCTGCTCCTTCCCTGCTGTCACCTCTGCCAGGACAGACATCTACCGCTGGTGGCAAACATGGGTGCTGGGCCTGAGCCCACGCTTCCACACTTGCAATACATGGGGTGGGAGTGCATGGGCCTCCTGCTGCGGGTGGTGGCTGCTCAGGCTACCAGCAGCAGGACATGGGGGCAACATGAGGTCCTGTGTGTCCAGCAGAGACCAGAGGTGGTACTCCTCTTCCCAGCTGAGACCAGGGCTGCTGCCTTAAAACGAAATGAAGTGTTTGTGAGACAAATTAGCCTTGGGATTTCCAAAGCAGGGAGGTGACGGTGTCCTCTGAGCTGTGGTTAAGGAAGAAGGCCAAAGCCAGACAGCTCTGTTGCAAAGCACAGCAAATCCAATCCCAGTCATGCTCTGCAAATAACCCATGGAAAGACACTACTTCTTGGCAGAGATCAAGGGCTGAAAGCTCCATGTGCTCTGCCAAGCCTCGTGTAGCTGCAGCTCCTTGCCCAAGGGAAGGAGGATGGTTCCAGGGGCAATGGGGACCATGCCTGCGCTCAGCTCCTGCCTGTGCAGCAGGTCTTGGGCATATGTGTCTGGGCTTTGGCTAGCAAAACAGGATGCTCATCTCTCCCTCCTCAGTGCACCAACCTTTATGTCCAGCACTGGGACACCCCACACCAACTGCTCCCACTGCAGCTTCTGCCTGGGCAGGACTGGGACACGGATCCGTGCTGTGGTGCCCTGATGCCACGGGGAGCTCAGGAACCAATTTTTTGCTGCAGGGACCCCCTGGGGCAAACAGCTTTGCTGGCTTGCTGACAAACCGGGTGTCAGCCTGGAGAGCTGTGGTCTCTAAGACAGACTACCTAGCGCTGCTGCTGGAGGAACGGTGCCAGCCCGGAGGAGGTAGCACACCCCGGTCAGACCAGCACAGGGCTCTAACCTCAACCTTGGTAGCAGCGTTGCCTGATGGGGAAGCCCCAAATTTTGGCCCTGCCATCAGCAGGATGCTGCTCATGCCTGGTGCTTTCCTGACGATCTGGCTGGAGACACAGTGTCGGCGATGTGGGAGCAGATCACCTTTCTGCCACAGGTTTCAAACCTCTCCTTTGGGGCTGCGCACAAGGGCTTCAGGCTGGGATGCAGCCGCAGTGCCCCAGGCATCACCGGCTGTGTGGGGGCATGTGGGGTGGCTCTCAGTGTCTGAAACGCTGGTTGCTGCTCCCAGCGGCATGGTACAGTGTGGGCACATAGCTCAGACATGCTTGGTTAAATGACTTTCCCAGCAGATTCTACATCGCTTGAGCTGAGAGACAGAGACACAGAGAGAGAGAGAGAGAGAGAGAGAGAGAGAGAGAGAGAGGTTTTTAGGTAGACTTTAGGAAAAAGAAAGATTCAAGGAGCCAGCCCTCTGTTCCACTGTGTTACAAAGAGACGTTTAATTCTCTTCCAGTACATGGTGGCATCCTGCAGAGATGTACACCTCAAATCACAGTATTCCTTCCTTCTCCAACCTTGCTGTGTGGGGGCTGCAACAAATTATAGACCCAGTACTCTCTTCTCCCCTCTTCACTCCTGGGACAACTGCCCCCATTATCAGACAAGACTCTGACCTTTTGATCCATCCATCTTGTTTCCTCCACAGAGTCTGGGCTGAGCTATGGCCCTTTATTTATTCACGCAATGTAGGTTTCCTCATGCTGCTTCACCAGTGCACATCAGCTGTGACCTCGAGACACTACCCTCTCCTGGGATAAGCATGTTTTTCAGTCCCAGGCATCTCTGGAGTAAAGACTGACAGTTCTTTAAAGGAGGGGGGGAAAAAAGCAGGTGGGAGGAATGACAGGCTGAAGTACACTTTGGTTTAATAGGATAAAATGGAGCTTGATGAAAGTACCTCAGTCTGCAAGTCACCTGGTCCAGAACAGGATTTTAATGCAGTGCTTTCCTTTAGTACCTAATGTGGTGGCATTTTTGCTGGTGGAAAATACATCAGCATCACCCCTTTTTGCCATTTTCCTTATCCTGTCCTCATCTAATGCAAAAACATCTTCAACTGTACTATTTTTGCACTAAGTTCTGTAAAATTCATCAGCCGCTAGACAGAAGCTTTACTGGTAGTGCTGGGAAGCACTGGTCACCAGTGAGAGCCTGCTGGTGCTGGACACAACCTGTTTTGTTTCAAGCTGCCCAAGAAAGAGATCTGGAGTGGAGCCCACTGCAATGACACACAGACCAGACGCTTGGTTGTGCTTCTCTAGCAGGTAGGCAGAGATGATTTCCTGATGGGTCCATGTAGAGTTTAATGACCTGAGAGGAGAAGGTTCAATGACTAGATGTACACTGTGGGACTCCATCTCCAAGCCTGGAAACATGTCGGCGAACATGGGTCCTGCTGGCTGGCAAGAGACAAAACCTTGTTGTCTTGCTGTACCATGTTGCTCCCAGGTGCAAGAAGGGTCCAGCACCTGGTCTGAGGGAATGTTTTTTAAGCTGGAGTGGAGTATGCTGGTTGTGAGATGTGGGGCACTGACTTTCAGGCACCCAAGCACTACCCCGGACTGGGGAGCAATTGCTGAAGACAGGGTGGTCCTATGCAGCTGGTGGGATGCAAGAGTCTTGGTTCTCCTGCTCTGGATTCCAGCAGTGCCTGGCCATGGGCATGCTGGATTTCTCTGCCCAACAGCAGCTCAGGGCACTGCTGCTTATGTGCAAGGGAGGGCAGCAGCAGGCTGCTGAGGGAGCACTGAAGGAAAGGACCTCAGCTCATCCACTCATCAGCTTGCTCAACCATCTCTGTCATCTCCAGCAGGCAGATTTTTGTTCAACTCTTCGCTGAAACCTCCCAGCAAGACTGCACACCCTCCTCAGACAACCCGCTGCAGTCCTCTGTCATCTTTACCATTTTAAGGTCTTGTCTCTTAGTGTCACAGCTACACCTTTCTTTCTGTTCTTTAAGTGCATGCTTTGTTGTCGTACTCACCTCCATATTAAGAATAGCCACTTTCCTTGGCACCTTATTTACCTAGCTGCTTTTCTCTAGAAAGAATCAGCTTCATTCATGTCAGTCTTTCCTCGCTAGCTGTGTTATCTGGACCCTCCAACTCTTCTCCAAATTCTTTGGTGGGTCCTCTAGAGCAGATTGGCTCAGTCTTGATGTGCAAAGCCTGACATAAGTCAGTATTTGAGCTGATGTCTTAACCTTCCAAGACCTAAGTGGAATTGTGGTTCATGCTCCAGTTTGTATACATTACTGTATATATAGAAATACCTTATTTCTTTTGAGGCAGCTATGCTGCCTCACATTCAGCTTGGGAGCTGCTCTGCAACACTGCTCCCCTGTCAGTCAGATCCTGGCCTCCCTTGCAAAGCTGCTAGAGGAAGTTCCTTCATCCAGATCCCACTTGCTTCCCAATGTTGGTGTTTCATCTTATTCTCTTCCCATGGTCCCAAATACCCTGCTTTCTCTGTACTTTTACTCACTGTCTTGCAACCACAAGCAACAGACATCTATCAGAACAAAAGCCAGATTAGATATTTGCAGGCCTGGGTGGCTGCAGTACTCGGAGGGAAAGCCAGAGACGTTTCCACCACAAACGTATCATTTGGTGCTTGCAACCGTCACTGACAGTGACAGGCAGAAGCCGCAATCTACAGCCAGGCCAAAGCACTTGTGTAAGTCACCTTGTCTGAACTTTCCACTATTAGCTTCACATGACAAGGTGGCTTCTGTGGGTTTCACCAAAGCACTTGTGTAAGTCACCTTGTCTGAACTTTCCACTATTAGCTTCACATGACAAGGTAGGCTTTTGCTCACCAGCACATAAATGGTTTTGAAAAATTACATGGAAGAGTCCAAGGTGAAATATTGTTGGCTGAAGCCACTGAACATCAGAGAGAAAACTCAGGACTCCAGGCTGGCCTAGGTCCTGCCACAGTGGCCAGGCACCTTATCTTCAGAGGAGGGATTAGGAAAAACTCTTGACTTGCTCCACACCTGGCCACCATTTGACATTGCACACGGGCACTGTAAGGGCATCTGCATCTCTTATGCACGGGGCTATGCCACTGCTCCTGAACTGGTGTATCAGTCTTCCTACAGCAGCCTTGCTAGCCCAGCAATACTAGTATCGATAGACTTTCTTGTCTTGAGCATTTCAGTGTGCATCGTCTTTCCACTACCAATGTCACTTCTCACATTGGCTAGGCTGCTACATAATGCTTCCTCACATAAAGCCATTGCATAGTGCCTGGACAAGGAGTAAATCGCACTTTTTCTTTCCTTGCAGGTTCCTTTGAAAGTGAGGATGAGAATGGTGGAATGAGGGCAGTCAGAGACTCAGAGAAGATCTCTGTAGGGAACGTTTCCAGAGCATGCTACCCCAGTAGCCATTAGAATAATGCTCTTATGGCCTTCCTGTCTAAGAGCAACTGTCTTGTTTCTTTCGTGGCACACCACACGGCACCCATAAAACACCTCACAAACAGACTGACGGCTCAGAGGGACCTCTCGTTAGATGCTATTGCAGTTCACAGTTTTCTCCTTGGCCTCTAGGACATTTTTGAAAACAAAGCTGCTTCATTTTTGGGGGAGTGAAGCAGAAAAATACCTGCTCTTGATGTTATTCAGTAAACGAGAGGCATGGAGGATCTGAAAGCTCTCCAGAGCATGGACCAGTCCTTACTGCACTAGTGTACAGTGAACAGAATGGTGAGGCCACAATTTCACTGGGTCATTTTTAACTGAAAAAACCACCAAAACTTACTGAATATTATCTTGAAAAACAGTGGAGAAAATAGTTCTGGGAGGCCAGATTCCCTATAATCTGCCTAATCATACGTTAGGGGTGTTATGCATTCCCTATTATTGTACTTACATTCTTTGTAGTTATACCTGGAGGTAGAACAGCAGTCACACTATCACCATTTATGAGGGCAGAGATCTTCCATCTCTGCACGCTGTCCATGTACCGTAGGTACAGGCCTTTTACACAGCCCCAGACAGTGCTAACTCCTGATGTCTGAGCCATCCATGTCTTGCAGAAGGAGAATCTGGTCCCTTTGGGAATCCCCCTCATCGTAACACTTCTGTCCAAGAGGGTGTTAGGGTACACAAGAGCAAGAACAGAGTCTCCTGAGCTCTTGCTGGCTCTTTAAAGAAGGGTGCAGCTCCTGGAGAAAGCTGGCCACATGACCAAACCAAGGCATTGACAAACAAAAAGGGATGTAAAACACAGCACATGGGAAAAGATGAGTTTCAATGTTAGCGGCAAGTCTTTTCAGAAGTGGAATCAATTAATTATTGTTTTTATTAAGCCTAAAAGTGATTTAGTTTTTCAATATCACCAGGAACTTTTCAATCAAATAATCAATGAGGTGAAGTAAAAATAAATTTCAGTTGCCAACAAGGATATATTTAAGCAAAACTGGGCATTAGATTCCGAAGTATTATGTAGGCATAGCTCTACTCCGAACACCTCTGAGATGAGGTGATACAGTCACTAAAATACCAGTGTTCTCACTGGCAACTTTACCAAACAAAAAGCTGATGAATTTAGGGAGTACCAGCATGGAATACTACTGACAGAATGACAATCTTGATTTTTTTGTAGTGTACCCATTTCCCCTCCTCAGATATCCCTGCATTAATACAGGTTACAAATACTTCCTAATTTTAAAACACCAACATTATCAAAGGCCCATTTCTTAGTAAGAATTAAGAGAGGACATGCACCTTTATGAAATTGTGCTGTTAGTTACTATTAACTGCTTAGCAAAAGGAATGGTATAGTATAGATTACGTCATGAATCAGTAGACTATAGATTCAGTTTCAAAACTAGTAAATCTCTTGCCAGAGGTGATGTAGTTTCAGCTCAGGAAGAGGAGCAGACACTGTTTTCAATTATGCCTGGTAATGCAAGAAAACATAGAAAAAACTTACATTTTTTTATATCCCTTGTGTAAATTTTTATTTGGGTTGTTCCTTTGATGAAGCATTTATTCTTACAAAGCTTTTAACAACACACTTGTTTAATTCCAGTGTACAAAAATAACTGTCTTTAAAAAAATTACTAAATTGTAGCACAGTACGTCTGGAATCAAGTACATTTTTCATACTCTGCTATCTTTTCTCCAGAAACAGCTTCCACATGAAGGGTAACAAGGACATAGTTAATTCAAGGTGTAAACTCTATTCCATTTCTCAGATGCTTTCTCCTGCTGTGCCGACTAGTCAGCTAAGACAGGGAATAGGCTTGCACAGAGCTCACCTGTGCTCAGCACCGAAAGCCATGGCACCAAGGGTGATGGGTCCATGACACCACATTGGAGCACAAGGTGGGAAACTGTCATGTCCCAAAGTGCAAGGCAGTGACTTCGCAGCACCTTCCAGGAGGGGCAGAAGTGAAAAGTGCCCAGCTGCACTCTGGAGAGGATTGAAGTGGCCACAGGGAACATGCTTTACCTCCCTGTCTCTGGTCTCTATCCCCACTCCTCCTAATGTGAGAGTGTCCCCAGCATCAGCTCCAAAGGCATTGCCCTCCCTAGCAGCAGATCCTGCTCTGTCAGGCAGAGCAACATCTCACCAGTGAAGAAACAAAACCTATGAAACCCAGCATGGCCCCTTTGTCCCCCCCACCCCCTCCCAAGCAAAGAAAATAAAACTTACAGCCTATTATGGGACTGCTGAAAAGTACAGCCACTCCAGGCACAAGACCTATGTTCTGCCTGTCCAGTGCACTGTTCGCACAGACAGAGCACTCCCTTTCAGGAACAGAGATGGACGTTGGATGTGTGACTCGTGCCTGGCCATGCCTGCCCTGGTTCAGGGACAGACTCAAATTCAGTGTGCTAAAAGAGGGACAAAAATAAACAGAAGGCAGAGCCGGAGCCAGTAAATTCCAGTGCTACCTTATCTACTTCCTCATCACCAGGATTTCTGTTTGGACTTCTTCTTCCTCTGTTTTATGAGGAATAAATTCTCATTGATATCAGGACTGGCATCTTTCTGTTTTTTCCATTTCTTCTTCCTTTTAGCACCTTCCAGAGGCTGCTGCACATATGCAGTCTTGGTGCCTGAGAATGCCTGGAAAATGGGCTTGTGACAGATTTTGCTGCCCTTACATGCCTGCCTTTTACACCCTCTAGGGAAGTCCCCCTCCAAATGGCTGGTTTCAACATCACTTCTGTGTTTCTCTTCTCTGTGTTTTTCTGCCCAGGACATCTTCATCTTTTTGTGATACTCGCCATCTTTGTTATGTTTCCCATGTTCTTTCCAAGGCTTGCTCTTTTTCTTATGGCTGTGCCCTCCATGTTTTTCTTCCTGCCATGGTGTCTCTGACTGTTCTGGCAGAAAGCTGACTTCCTGTAGTTCTGTAAAACAGAGCAGTTTATTTCAATACCCATGCAGAAAACCTAAAACCTAGTGCCCAAGCCATCTTTCCTTACGTATGTATGAAGTTAATTAGAAAAAAAATATCTCTGATACATTTTCCATAGTGGGTTTTTTTTTCTGTCAACAGACTAGAATCTTAACAAATTACAATTTAATCCTCTTCTTGCTAGTTTATAGCATTTTTTATGTCAGTGGATTTTTTCGAATTAAAACATCTGACAACATCCACCTAGTGGTTTTGACATAATAAATTTCCATGATAGACATGGATGAATAAAGTTACAAATCTTTTACTACCGTTAGACTACCTGTTCAAATCCCTATAGCTTTTCCCAACAGAGGAAAATAATCCCACAATATTTCTAAAAGCAGCAAGCACAGAAGAAAGTATTTCAAAGAATTGAAAGGCAGGAGGGATCTCCCAAAATATACTGTACCTGTAACCTTTCTTTTTAATCTGTTCTCTCTTCTCTTGATTTCATATTCATCATCGTAATAGTAGATGAATGGAGAAGTAGGGAGCATGCTGCCATGCATCCGCTTTTCTGAGCACTCCTGCAAAACACATTTCAAGTCAACAGATGTTGGCTGAGTTGCGATTTTCCTGGAAGGGAAATAGGTTGGATTCTGCAGGTGCTGGTCTGTACCCGTGGAGGATGTGGATAGCAATTCTTTACACTGATAATTTTATTAGCATCCAATAATCCTTCCTGCACGCACAGAAAAACACACATTACGTGAGCCAAGCTGCAGTCCTCTCGTGGCAAGTGGAAGGAATCCTGTCTCTTCCCACAATTACTACACATCTGTAGTACTGATAGAAGCAGAGGACTAGAAGGAGGTGAGCACTAGGTAAATACAAGGTGAACTGCAAATGGAGCTGCTGGATCTAGGGAACAAGGCTGTCCCGCCTGCAGCTGGGCCAGGTCCCCCTGCCACCTGCTTTCGCTGCTCCTCGCTGCCTCTCCAGTCTCCCAGCACAACCACATGCCCGGTCTCCTCAAAGGACAAATACTTCTAATGGCAGGAAAGCTTTTTTAACCTGGGTCATTTGTGGTGAAAGTATGAGCAGAAATGTGGCAGACTCAAAGGGTGGGGTAGGCTGAGGGAAGCGATGGGGATGCCAGCCAGGGGTAGCATCCTCCCCTCACAGCCCATCTGCAGTGAGAACAGTGTCTGACTGTATGCAGTTTTTTGACAGATGCAAAACTAAAGCAAATCCTGCAGCAGACTCTGCTGTGCAAGCACATCAGATCTGCAGGGAAGAGGAAGAGAGCCCTGAACAGTTGGCTGTGGTGAGGAAGGGGCTGGCTCTTCCATCATGTGTATATCTATTCCCAAACACTTGATTCATGAATGTGAATTTTTTCACTGCTGTACACAAAGTTTTATCAATGTCTTGTAAGCCAGGCTAACTGGGGTGCTTCCTATGATTCTGTCTTTTTTGCAGAGTATGATGTGGAATTAATTGATGCTTTCTTCTCCTTGTAAATTCTTTGTTAACTGTTGTGTTTTGCAATATAATCTTTCTGCTTCTTGGACACTGCTCAAATCTAATGAACTCTGGGCCTTGTCATTCTCAAGAAACTGTCAGGAGCTTTCACTCACCCTGATGTCTCCACCACAAGCTAAGCAGCTTTCTTTCCTGTGTTTGCTATTTCTATCACTCAGTGCCACCTCTTGCACCCCCTTTCCATGTGTGTCCTCCTGCTTCCTACCCTCCCTTTTTTAAAGGCAAAGTACATCAAAGATGCAATGCAGATGTATTTCATATTTCTCAGCTTGTATTTGGTCTTTGCTTGGCTGAAATTAAATGAAGAATTCCTTTATTCTCTGTGGTGTCCTCCAAAAGGGTACTGTCAGGTTGTGCGACAACTGGCTTGTCTCCACATGCATGCAGGAGCGCAGATGAGCAACTGCAGCTGGTAGCTGGACCCTACGCAAGTCTGAGGGTTCAGTCTTCCCCCACTGCGAAATCAGACTGAAAGGGACCTGGGAGGGGGCATGCAAGTCCATCCACTGCCTGAGGCCACTCTCAGTAGCTATTCTTCTGAGATATGCATATCTGGGAAGACAGATGGATTTCACACTGAACAACTTGAACAGCCAGCTATGGCCCCACAAAGAAACCTCCTCTCTCACCTTTCTCGGGTCTTCCATCTACCTCCCTCAGATTTAAGAGAGAAAAGCATAACAGAAATGACACTTCAAATACATGTGTTTCACATGAGTGAAACCTAAGAGTGGCCTTTAGGCAGGGCACTAAACTGCCTGCCTATCTGGAAGAAATGAAAGAAACTATCCCTAAACATTGCCAAAGAGGTTACTGAAAACAACATAGATTGGCTTTACAGAGGAATATGCAAAGACACATTCAACTTTCTGTGATACCTGTGAAATGTACTGCTTGAGATCCTGCATCAAATCTAAGGCTTGCTCTGCAGGCACATGTTTCATTGTTTTTCTTTTGTTAATATTTTGACAGAGAAGCCTTAGTGAATGAAATGCACATGCCACCCATATCGGCACTCCTCTTTTCCTCTTCATCTCCACTGCATTATAAATCACCTCAGCAATGTCCAACATGCACTTGGCTGTATCTTGCCCTCTCAAGTAAGCTGCCACTGCTGCCATACACTGTGTACTGTTAAATACTCTTGGGACAGTCTTCAGCACTGGAGGTATCGTACAGAGGATGGAAAGCAGAGCCTGCTGCCTGCTACCAACCTGCAGGAGGAATTTACTGTGTGATTGGCACACTGGACTGTGAATGCAAGGCACACCTGCAGATACCGTATGATTCCTTATTCCTGC
>NW_010522742.1:10361-21729 GCF_000687285.1 Phaethon lepturus
CTGAATAATGCAGTGGGCTGTCCTTCCCTCTTAACTTTCCAACAGGGATGCCCCTTAAAATGAACACACCTTTGTTGTGGACCGTACAAGACAATTTTTTGGATGTGTGGACTATGATGTGCAGTCTACTAAAGTAAATAAGATTTCTTATCCTTATTAAATCCTTAGTTTACATAAACACATGACTAAACACCACAGCAAATTCAGGAAACATAACTGCTAGGTGTTGGAACCTCTGACAGTTTATGTCTTAATCATTTCCATCTCTATAAATGACAAGAAGTGATCTGCAATGACCTCCTTACTGGAACTGCACAGTTAACTCTGCTGTGTTTGCGATTTAGCAAATTTTTTGCCATTGCATCTGTTTTTGGGAAAGGTCTTCCTAGCCCTCTAGCAAAGAAAAGGAATTTCAGGTGTTCCTAAACTAGTAAATAGTAACATGGAAAGAAATGGACTGCAGTGAGAAGCAGTGATTATGATGTGTCTATACAAAACTAACCCCAGCCTTTTGTTCTTGGTCAGTTTGCTATTCCTCTGCTTTAACTGCTCAAAAAAGGCCATAGAGAAGGGTTCCTGTGGTACTGAAATTGGAAAAATATTAAGAGATGCTTGCCATCACAAGTAATTTTTACTTGCTTAAAAATATATACATTTTAAAAAACCCATCAAAAAATAAACTTTTTCCCCCCTTAAATTATAGGCAGATCTTTCAAGCTGTAACAGAGCTGTTCACTGCATGAACTCAGGCACTGATTACGACCTCAGTTTTCTTAGCCAGTGAAAGCTGCAAATCTCAGATGCATTGCCTGTCCAGCTGGGTTGCTGTAAAGATGCACATGCAGGCTACCAGTCCAATTTCCTCAGCCATTCTTGGACAGAAGCTTTAGTGATTGCAGGGCAAACACTCAGATTATTACATAATCCAATGTGAGTCCTGGACGTTTTTCTGCATACAGAAAAATCTGTTATTTCTTCCCTCCTGTGTTGTTAATGACTTCTCCATTTTCATTCAGTCATTATTAAGGCTATTTCTGCTCCTTGTATCCTAGTAAAAATACTATCTTATCTTCTTTAACTTTGATAGCCATAAAATGTTGTCCTTGAGTCACTTTACTCCCTTACTGATTTTATACAGTTTCTACAATTTTCTATCTAAATAATTACCATCAGCTCCTCCCAAATATTTACTAATTATTTTTACAGCAGCCTTATTCATATCCATGTCCGGCTGCCTTCCTCGCATGCCATTTTTTGGCAGTTTATTAAAATGTTCCGTATCTATTGCCAACAGTCTCACTCCTTCTTCAATCCTGTCACTTCATTTTTTATTGTATATGCTCATTTTAGTGACTATATTACTGACAGGGGCTTTAGTCTGGTTTTGTTTAGCAAGATCAGTTTCAGTGCTGCTTTCACAGGTTTTATGAGCTTTAGTCCCAAACTGCAGGCAGAACAAACCAGTTCACATGATTCCATCACTGAGGTCTCACACTGCTGCCACATGTGTAGCTGTGTCTTGAGCAGGCGTCTTGCAGGTCAAACCAAGGATTCGGGCTGCTGTACAGCCAAGGCAGTGCCTGTACTCCTGCCGTGCCAGGGCTGACACCAGGTTGCTGGCATAAGCTCATCTCTTACCGAGCTTGGATTGCAACAGCTGCTTACTTCCTGCCCTCTCCAACCTGGCTGTGCTGGTAGCAGCGTGTCTTGAATGTACGTGATGGCCTCAGCACATCGCTGAAAGAGGAGAATCTTCATTTCTTTCCAAAGACAGCTTGGCATTAAAAATCTTCTGTTTATCTTGCAGCTCTGCCATGAGAATATCCCAGCAAACTTGCCCTACCTGTTGCACTATTCCCCACAGGGATTAACTACTTAGCTGAGAACAGCAGCAAGCTTTTAATGATGTATCATCAGTAGTTGTAGGAGTTGACACACAGAGTATGCAGGAGAGAAGGAAGGAATTTCCTGGGAATTTGCTACGTCTTAAGCTGTATGAAACTATAAACTTAACCAATGCAATGCATTAATAACATTAATTTTCTAGAATACTTGTGGCTCCTGGATTTATTTCATAAAAGAACAGAACTAACATTTGTTTGGTGTTGATATTTGGAGGTAGAGAGCTGCACTTGTCACAACAGGAGGCTGAAAAAGCTGATAAACATCAGCAAGCAATCCTAGAAGACACAGCACATCTCCAGTTTTTACTGAAGGCGCTTAGGGTTATGATGTCCTCCTTCAGAAGGCTGTGTTCCTTACAGAAGGATGATGTCAAACTTAATTCAGATGTTGAATCAAACTAAGAAACTACAAAGAAGGATCATCAAAAGCAAGCAGAAAGAGAAAATTCCTAAAACGGTCATTCAAATTGTTGGGCTGATTGTGGTGAAAAACCTTACATGATGTTGGACATGGCAGTAAGACAATCATATTTCATCCCATAAGCCATGGCGGGGGGGGAAGGAGAGGAGGAAGGAGGGAGGGAGGGAGGGAGAGAGGGAGGGAAGGAGAGAAAGAGAGAGAAAGGAGAAAGAGAAAGGAGAAAGAGAAAGAGAACGGAGAAAGAGAAAGAGAAAGAGAAAGAGAAAGAGAAAGAGAAAGAGAAAGAGAAAGCGAGAAAGCGAGAAAGAAAGCGAGAAAGCAAGCAAGCAAGAAAGCAAGAAAAGCAAGAAAGCAAGAAAGCAAGAAAGCAAGCAAGAAAGAAAGCAAGAAAGAAAGCAAGCAAGAAAGAAAGAAAGCAAGAAAGAAAGAAAGCAAGAAAGCAAGCAAGCAAGCAAGCAAGCAAGCAAGAAAGAAAGAAAGAAAGAAAGAAAGAAAGAAAAAGAGTGAGCTCTGTTCAGCAAGTGTCTGTTTTCCAACGAATATTCTCTCTCCCAGGCAGTGTCATTTTGATTTAGGATTTAAAAAACAAATCAATAAACCTGCCAAGGAGAGACAATAACTTTTCTTTTCCTCCATATCTTTACATTAGATGGGTGAGATCACTTTATATACTGGCCTCCACTGATTGCAGCAGTGCTGGAAAGTCAGAAACATTTCATTAGAACGGCCCTTTGTATGGTGTTGGCTTGACTCTTCCAGCTCTCTTCTCCAGCCATACACTGTCGCAGAGGCGAATTTCTACCCCAAGGATATACTCAACACCAAGGCAGAGACTGCTGAGACTTACATATCCAAAATGTCCTTTCTGAGAACAGTTGTAGCAGTACACTAAAGCAGAGCGCTTAGATTGAGAAGCGGCCGTCTTGATTGGTCCTGGCTTTGTCTGAAAGATGGAAATAGGCAAGAATTAGGTCTGGCAGTATTCCGAATGCTGAATTAAAAATAAATTAAAATTACATAAATATAATTCTATTATGCTTAAATCAATACATTCCTCCTTGCTGTTGGAATATTAAGTTTGAAAAAGAAGCAAGTGGTTCATATTACTGTAATTTTGCAGAGTAAGGTTCTGCCTGAGCATCACAAATGAGGTGGGAAGAGGCATCCCCAGTATCTATTCCACCTCTCCATGTTATTTCAGATCTGAATACAAGAAAACAGGCTGCTGATTTAGCTCTGTCCCCTCCTCCTTGTCTTCACCACCCCGCCACCTCATCACAGATGCCCCACCATCCCCTGGGATGGACAGGGCCATCAGATATTGCATCCACCAGCTGGACAGGCACATTTGTGTATTGCTGAACAAGTCTTGCTTAAAAACAATATGGCAAAGATCTGATAGAGATACAGGGTCTTCACCCACTGCATTCCCAAGCCTACACTTCCTTCCAACTGCAGTGCTCTGAAACAGATCTGCTGCAGGAGAACCTGCGAGTCCTTCCAAGGGAATGGGGGACCTGGTTCTGCTCCCAGCAGAGGAGACAGGAGTCTTTGCTTTTAAGGAGACATTAGTCCTTAGCTGCCCTTTGCACTTACACAGGCCAAAGGAAGATTTGGCACACTGCATTGAATTCAGGGGAATAGGCAGCTCTTTTTCTTTTCTTCATCTAGCACTGCTAAGTGGAATAGGTGAAAATATTGTCTATTCCTTTACTTCTCACACATGCAAACACATTCATCCCTTGGAGAAGTAACTGCCACAGAGCCTATGCGTAGCGAGAGGAGGCACAGGTATGAACGAGAGGTGCATGAATTCTGGCTAAAAAGCAGCACAGCAAAAGAGCAACCTTTTTGCTTTTGGCATTGCGTATATTTCCTTCTCTCTGGCGCTGAAAGAGCACAGAAGAGTGGCCTAGATTTCAAATAAATTAGTACTACTTGGTAAAGCTCGTTACAGGAATTGCTTTTTTCTTTAAATCTGTATCACTGTGCTCTTCTGCTGTTAGAGCTCCCGTGTTCTCCTGCATGGCCTCCAGAAGAATGACAGCACTGCTTGTAAAATAGGCAGAAACAACAGAAATATTCCAATGCCATTTTTTATGAATCTGGTGACACTAGCAGGGTCACTTTATTTTGAACCTCTTCAGCCTTGGGTTTGATTGTGTGTTTCAGATTCATGTTCCTCAGTTCACATTCACTCACCAGAAGAAGGCTAAAGGAAGACTAAGAAGAGTGACACATCCAACAGTGATTTGTGACAAAAGGCAGGGAAACAGGGAAAGGAAAAAACCCACCACCTATAAAGTAATTTGTATATTTCTCATCCATGTCTTACAGCAAGAGCTCTTCAGCTAACAGAGTGTATAAGTGACTTACTAAGCCGGCTTAGTTTTTCAGGTATTCTTTTATCATAAATACATAGAACAGGCAAGGGGCGGGGTGGGGACCAAAAACAAGTGCAAACATCTGTATAATCCCCCTGAGGAAAAATCTATGGGTTTAATTTACTGGATCAATCATTTGTATTCTAGTTAGTTTTCAGCATGAGGAGTGGCCTCAGAAATCACGTCCACTTTGGGCACAGATCCTAAACACCTGAAATAAATCCTACGAGTGATACCTTCCTCTGCCTTCCTACCATGTAGAATTTTACCCATATTAAATCTGTTTTCAAAGCTGATGTTCTTTGAAGCCCACACTGGGATGCTGCCACAAAACCCCAACAGGTTCCTTCAAGTCAGTCCCTGTCTGCTAGAGAGCTCTGCGACCAGAATACTAGTACAGTACAGCTGTCAAAGATAAAATCAAGACCATTAGATTATTGTTCAGCTTTCTGCCAGCTAGGCCTTTAAAATGACCTGTAATGTCAGTCTGAAAATGACATTATTATACTATTTGGTCTTTGCAAGGTGCTGTGTAACAATAACATGCAGTTACAAAAAACATGTATTATTCCAGAGGCACGATCCTTCACATTCCAAGATGTTGTCTGCTGGACTGCCCATTGAAGAGTCTGACACCTTCAACTGCTGAATGGTCATCCTCCAACGTAAATAATTATTATTTTGGTCATTGTTAGTGTTCTTATATTGAAACTCTAGTAAAATTTGCATTGAGTTCAAAATTACGTTTTACAAAAGAGGTAAGTAAGGTCTTGCACTGTTTTGAACTGGGCTTTTGAAAGTAAATGCTACCTGTATGGATGTTGACAAGAAATGAAGCATGCTCACTAGAGCGCTGTAGTGATTTATATGGCTAAATTAGTAAGTAAAGAGCCTTTACACACTCCTTCAGTAGGTGCCTCAGTGTAATCCGAAAGTTAAACACACCACAGGAGATGCGAATAACTCACCTGACTCATAAATTACGCCTGGTATTGACTTGTGGGTATGCCTCCCACCGCCGAACACTTGGGAGTTCTCAGTGGCTAACAGTGATCCAGCTGGAACTCAACGGCTGTGCAAGGCGCTGGCTATGCTACCGTCTCCCCACCACCCTCGCGTCGTGAGTGGGAGATGAGCGCCTGCGGAGCGGCCCTACCTCACTGGGGAACAACTGCGCCTAAAAACCTGGCATAAATAGATATGCTGGGGCTTTCCTCTAGTGCAGGAGTCCTTCAGGCTCTCCCATTTATCGGGAACACACACCCTGTGACCCCAACCTCCCCTGCTCTGTACCCCCTCTTTAGCCAGCTCCCCCCGCCCCATTTCCTTTTGTTTAGTTAATAGAAAAAGGTTGCATTTAAGGAAAGAAATTAAACTGAATACTTGCAGGTCAGATTACAACTCAACATAACTTTACTCCTTTCCAAAGCCAAACAAAAAGGAAACCCACATGTTATAAACCCTCTTTTTTCTTATTATTTAAGGCTTAAAAAAGCATCTAAAGACTGCAGCCATATGGGTACAAAATAAACTATTCATGAACGTAGCTTCTTTATGTTATAGGTTTTTTTGTTACAAACATTTAAATAATCTATATTTGTAGGGTGATATCTTGGAGATTACTTCACTATCAATATATAGAAGTAATAACCTGGTAGATAGCATTACCTATGAAAGGTCCATCCCATCTGCTATTCTTGCTGAAAGCTTTTCATGCACCAGTAAACTCAGTAAATATCAGAAGATAAAGCATAAGCCTACCACGCCATGGATTTACTTCTAATGTCTCCTCAAAGTGCAGCCTGATGCAACGATTACAAATGATTTTTCTTCTAATGTCATTTTACATAACCCTTTTTTCTGCATGAGTAGTTAGTGCGGAATGAATGAATGAATGCCATTAAAACAGTTAATCATTATCTGGGACACTGGCCTTCCTCCCTTCACAACTAGGAATCTCCATGACAAAGGCCAAGAGATCAAAATGCCAGGGCTGCCTCTCTGGCCTATTTCTGACAGTAATTTTTTATGCAAATGGCCCTGCTGGGCAGCTCCCTCTGTGACCTTGAGCTCCCCTTATCTTGCACTGACTTTGATCCAATGAGGGCTCGCTTTTGTGAAGCTCATTACTACTTAGGATCTGCAATCTGCCTAAATCTCACTAATTAAGGAAAATCTTCTCACCTCCGTTTTTGTGTATTTCTCTGTTCCTCCGTATTATGCAATGCATGGACCTCGATGGTGTGGAGGACCAGAGGTGAGACCCTTTTGTGCAACTCAAACTGCCCATGTTGGACAAATGCATCTCACAGCTAGCCATGTCAACTGACTTTGCGATTCAGACCAGTAAGACGACACGACAACCAAGGGCAGCCTGAGCCCAGCCTGCACAGAGTCTCTCTCATAACTCACTAAGATGCACTGGACCCAAACCGATAAAGTACCTGCCAAAAGAAAAGCTCTCCACCCTACCTCGTGCGCCAGTGAAACCATGTTGACAACTAATTGCAATTCAGAGAAGTTCCCCATGCTGGACAGTGTCTCATAATTGGGTGAAACAAAGGTCAGGCCCTCCATTGATCCATCAGAGTCCATCAGCTATCACGCTGCCTCTGCCTAAGCCTTGCAGTGAGGGTTTTTTTTGTTGTATCCAACACCAGTTTGGGCAACTCTATTCTAGCACGTGATGGAGTACCTTTGTAAACACTTCACCCAGCATAGCCCAGGCTGGCTCCCTACGGCTCCTCACCCTGCCTCCAAATTCCCCAGCACCATTCTCTCCTGCCAAGAAGAGACCATTATTTCTTCTGATCCATTATATCAAGTGCTATGCTCATACTTAATCTATCAGATAATTTTTACTGTTATTTCTTGTTGCACTCTAAAGGCAAGTAATTAAATGGTGGATTAAAGAAAGAAGCGAGGGAGGAGGACACCTACACAACCCAAACAGCTGATCTGAGCTTCCAACAACGTGCCCACCACAACCAATGCAAGAGTTCTGCATAACGCATCGTCTGGTTTTGTGCAACTCACTGAGACGAACAAGACATAAGGCTGGGAGTAAAATTCATTAGCAGTGATGTTTCACTGATTTTTTGAGTCACTGAAAGATGATAATCAAATAAATCATTATACACTGTGGTTTGTAGACTGGAGTTGGACAGAGAAACGGTCAGAACAGCTCTATCACTGAAAAACTATACAATTATTTTCCCTTTACAAATTATCATAATCTACTTGTATACCAGCTGAAACAATGGCAGGTTAGCATCATTCCCTTATATTCAAAATTGCCAATATAAAATATCATGTAATATTGTAATTATACTAAAGGGGTTTTGTTGTTGTTATTTTCTTTAACCATGTCATGCACCCAGTAGACTCGCATTCCATTGGGTAATTCCTTAATTAGGCAGATTTTTGAAACAAGTATTATGTACACAACAGACCGGAACGTTTCCTTTGGAGTCTTCCTAGTCTATCAGGTGATTGCATCATTAAGCCACACATGCTACGTAGTAAAAATCCTTATGAAAATTCATGACAGAAACATACTGAGCTTGATGCATGCTAATAAATGAGAAACATACAAATTTAGCATTTTGACTTTTAAACCCCCAAGCTCCAAAGAATTATAAATAGAATAATTCCTTTATCAGATTTTATTTCTTCATTTTTTCAGCCATCTAAAAACCCCTTGCTCTTCCAACAGGAGGTGTGGAAGTTGCCACTAAGTATCTTCCCACAAATTACACCATGTCACTGAGTTTACTAAATGTGCTTATAACATTCTTTCCACCCTTTTCAGTATCAACATAGCACAGTGAAACAACCAAGAAAACAGTGATCTAGCTATACTTTTAGGTTTTGGTTTTGGTTTGGGTTTTTTTAAGTACATGATACACATTAAATTACAAATCAGTGGACAAAACGTTATTTTTTCATTGCACAGTCTGGAAAACCAAAGCCCTTCCACAAGGAATTTAACTTGTTTGGTCCACAGTACAAGCACTGTGGAGTGGTCGTTTTCTACAGAAATAAGACTTTTATATAATGCATTTTAAATAGATGCAAATAGCATCTACAATCGACCGTGTGAAAACGTTAAAGGAAGACACAAAAAGTACAATATTATGCATTTAAGAAAAATTAATGTAATCTTTTGATACTCTTACAGGCACAGAAAAAAACCCTAAAAATTCAGAAAGTCTCTTCTGAAAAGTGCACGAAAAAAATCTGAAGTTCGTAGAGAAAATGAATATATGCAAGGTAGTAAGGATAACAACAATACAATCCCTGAATGCCTCAAAATCTTCATGGTTTAAAAGGCATCCCAATTTTCTCCAAAGGTGGTGGCATCTATCCAGTCGTCCATGGCTAATTTTACACGGAATGCAAAACATTATTTAAATAGGATGGTGCATTAAACTTCAACTATTTCTGATGTAGCTCTCAAACTACAAACCTATCTTTCTTCTATTTTAATTTTAAAGTAAGTTAGCAAACACTTCCTTCTTAATCCCCAGAGACTATCTATACGGTGACACAAATGCACAAATTTATGACAGTAACATAAATGCTCCTCTGAAGTAATGTGCAACATTAAGTGAAATCGTTTCCTGGAAAGATATTATAGGTATCTATATTTTATTTGCCATCTTAAACATATCTGGGTCTTTATGACCTTATTTTTAAAATGTATTTCCTTTTTACATTTCCTGGTGCAAATGGACTGCATAAATAAGCAATGTGCTATGAGGCTTCAGACTAGCCGATAAACCCTTTCAATTTTCATGCCAGCTTCTTCTTTTGTAATTCAAATCTGGCTGAAAACTGGCAGCTCTGAAAACTGAAACAAGCACTGCCACAAATACCTTGTAATGCTATCGACCTTGTCTGCCCATGCAGTGAGAAAGGGGGATGCATATGTGTCTGCAGTCATCCAGATAACACAACTCATTTTTTTGGGGGGATAACAGAAGCCAGCCCCGGACTGTGCACCAAAAGCAGTCATTACCAGGCAAGCTGGAGAATAAGTCTCTTCAAAATACACAGCGCATTTAAAAACCATATACAGGGCTCAGCCACTGCTTTCATTACCAATTTTAATTTAGCTCCTTCAGTTTGCCAGCCAGATAAACTCTTTAGTGCTGTTTTTTAATCTATTTGCCCCATTTTATGTTTAAGATTATAGTAATATGGGACAGGAGAAGGAATCACTTTTAGAGGAAATAAAGAAATAGATCCGCTTATCAGCGCCCATCAGAAAGTTCATTAATCAGCCAGGCTTTGTGCCCCCTAAATTGAAAGGTTAAATAATCCTCTCAGGAATATTTCTCGGCACCACCACCAATTGTCCGGAGAGAAGCTGCCATTCACAGCACTCTGGATCGGTGACAGGGTATTTTACTACTGTTTGGACCCCAAACAATGATGGACAAATGGCCTGGCTTACAAAGAAACCTTTTAGTACAAGGATGGAAAAAGGACCACAAGCTTTGAAGTGGGGTTGGGGGAGGTGGGCGCAGGGGGGGGGAAGAGGCAGGGACGGAGAAGGAGGAGGAGACTTGTGCATAGGGACACGTATATTTTATTTGAATTCTTATTAAGAGACTCGCCAAACATTATTATATACGCACCCAGGCATACGCGCACAGAGAGTGCACACAGGCAGGCACTATATGCACACACACTTGCCACACTAAGTGTATGCATACTTACACATACATTTATACATTAATCTGAACACAAACATTTGCAAAGCCTGTAAAATCAGAAGATGAACAGAACTAAAGTATGGTTATATTTATTAGTTAATACACTGGGGAGCCCAACAAACCCCAAGGTTTTAATTTTTACTGTCATTCTAGCTGACTTACAGCTTCTTTTCTTTCTCTCGCTAACCTTTATGTCGTCTACTAATCACCTTTCACCATCAGATGCAAAAGGAGGAAGTACCACAATTGAAATAACTTTCTTATGGGAGCATTCTTAATAGATATTTACTTCGAGTTGATTTCTGATCACAGCTAAAATTGAAGTAAACACAGGAAAAACACAGTGCTGCTGGTGGATATAGATGCCAAAAGAGCGGTGCATCAGTTTGTTAGAAAAGAGTTTTTGCTGGGGTACATTCTAAATAAACAATAATTCTAGCTTTCTTCTTTAAACTTCCTAGCAGCCAGGCTTCAATCTGTAGCATCCGTTACTGACAGACTATTTTATAGAAACAGTTTCCTTACATTACCAACACGTTAACTATGCATGTTAATGTCTATCAATTTCCTCATATTTTTTCATGTATTCTCCATTTAAGAACATCATATACATTCAGTAATACCATAGTTATTTTTATGTAGCTTTATAGGAAATGACATTCATCCAGAACATGTCCTTGAAGAAATGCGTAACAGCTTATATACAACCATTAACACACAAAGCTTTTCCACGTCCTTCTTGCACATCTATTTTTTTTTAAATCAGTCTCAATTCCATGAAGTTTTTTACTTTAATATGACTTGGGACTTTCTGAATAGTCTACAGCACCTAAAAATGGATGAAAATATTTCTGATTTCTCCTCTCTCATATCACATAAATACACCATTGATCAAAACTGTTTTCTCCAAACCAGCTTTTGAGTATCTCAGTGCTGTTA
>NW_010522742.1:21746-22310 GCF_000687285.1 Phaethon lepturus
CCTCACATCATCATCAGAAAAGCAGAATTCATTTAACCAGGGTCTCATGTGCCATCAAAATAAGTCAGAGAGAAACTGGGTATCATGTGCAAATCTGCTGCAATTAATATTAAAGCAGAAGATATTTCAGGATTATCACATGGTCCACAGAAATCCATCAGTGTTTGTGTATGCTCGTGCACAGGCACTCACCACTCCATTTTCCAAGTGCTCAAGGAAGTTACAAATACACCTTAGAAACAGAATTAACTGCATAGTCAAGAAACAACACGAAATAACTTGCTGTTAGCTGCGAGTAGTTACCACAGGCAGAGAAAGTGTAAGCTTGAGGGGAGGGGGAAAAAAAACACAAAGAAAAAAACCAGACAAGCAGCTTTTGGACTTGATGCTGACTCTGAGAAACTTTGAACCCAACCAGTGACTGTCCATTTCTTGCAAATGTGTCACCTGGTCTCCTGTAAAAATAGTACTTCTTCCTCGAAGTGTTGCCCCCCTCCTACCTCTGGAGAGTCGAGGCCTCTGCCGTGGCCCTGCCTGAGGCGCTGCTGTGCCACGCAGGGCTGC
>NW_010522742.1:22401-26631 GCF_000687285.1 Phaethon lepturus
CTACAGAGGAACACAGCTAATGAAGCAGCAAGTAGAAGTTTATCGTCTTCTGGCAGTGATGAGAAGACCAGCCAAGGCAGCGGTGTCATGGTCTGTTTCGACACGAGGTGCCGCCGAGACCAGTGAAGTACGGGGGCGGCTGTTTGTGCCCATTTCAGAGTCACGCTCGCGGCCGTTGGACTATGTGTGTCAAATGTTAATTTAACCCCAAATTAGCATTAAACAATAAGTTAAAACTGAAGGCCTAAGTTCATTCCCCCGAAGCCAAAAATTCTGAGGGATGGCTTCTTCCGTTGCCGTACGTGGGTACTATAGCATATATGCACACATCACGCCAATCGCTCACTGCTCTGAGACTTCTCCAGCGCTCCGGTAAAATAGTACCCATGTAGCGCGTATGGCTCTGCGCTACTCACCACTGTGTACAGGCCTTTCGTTCCTTCTAATTCCCTTTACGCTTGATTTTTCGAAATATGAAGTCAAAATCAGGATAATTCTGTCACGGGGATAGTAACTTTTCTATCCACATGACAAGACCTAAGAAGACGTATTAATATTATTGACATGATAGACCCCCTCAGAATTAAATCAGTGAATACTTTTAGGGAATCCTAATCCGTAGATTATTAACATGATCAAGCATAACTTGAGAAAGTTACTGTCTAACCGGTTTGAGCTCCTGGCTGCTCCTAATACACGGATCGTTGACAAGATAAACGAGCAGCTCTGGCAGCGACATGGACAATCACAGACGCTGCTGCCAGCGCAGAACTCCATAGGCTGCCATTGCTAAATACCTGTGACGTTTTAACATGCAAGGTATTTGTACGATGAAATGCAACAGTTTCAGTACTACTACTAAAGCACGTAATTTACAGGCAGCTACTGAGTGGACATTTGACAAGCAAAAATGCCGTTCCTAGTTAGGATGTATGTGCAAACAGTTCATGGAGATTTATGGTCTACTGGCATTTTAAATTTTTGCCACTTTGCAATACACAAATGCACCAAAAAACATTTTACATTACCTACATTAATGTGTATTTTTTAATATGTTTTGAAATGTCTGCTAGACCACAGATAATTTTATGTTTTGTATGGAATTCTGAAACCGACTCTGAGTTCTAACAAAATTGAGAAAAAACACCTTCATATCAAGTTTAGAGGAATAATTTTCAGGAATATAGGAACTTTAATATGAATATTCATATACAGACTTTACTACAGAAGAAGGGCGCAGAATTTTTTTCTTCTCAAATAAAAGCCTGTTTTTAAAATGCATTGGAAATCTGATTCTAGCTTGAAAATTCTATCTTCCTTATTTAAATGGTTTATACTTGAAATAGTAAAAATTATTGAAATGATTATATAGGTTCATATTTTCAAACCAAAGGAGAGATGAAAATTTTTACCAAATCTGTAAACGTTAAAGAGAAGATCATCTTAACCCTTTTCCTTAAAAGAAGTGCAATTATGTATATGACGGGGAGACATTTCAGCAATTAATCTTACCATGATTACCCTGTATTCTGTTTAATTAGCCACTTATCCAGCAGTTTCGGTGCATCACAAAAATACGTATCACAACAGTTTTGGCGTTTCTTGGGCAAAGGAGGAATGCACATGGTAGTTTCTATGTTGAGAACAGAGCAATTCCTGCCCACAGGTTTGCATGGGAGGGAGCAGCTCTCTTCAGTCTTCCTCCAGTTGTGAGCACATCTCGCCACCAGGATTGCTGGCACAGCCCTTGAAAGATGTCACACACCGCACAAATAGCTTCCTGGGCACGCAGGGGTTAGCTAACCACAGATTTAAACATTCAAAATATTAAAATATATTAATTTTTCATCCCCTTTTAATTTCCAACCCCGCTCTTCTCCTTTCCCCATTTAAAGGCAGAGCCAAAAGGTATTGCCTTTCCTTAAATAACAGTAACGTGCATGTTTAAAGTCAGGGATTCTCTGAAGGATGCCACTTCTCAAAGACAAACACTTCGAGGAGGCTATTTGGAACCCCAAAATTAGAGAAGTGGAAATGACTTTGTTCAGTCAGCCAAGCTTTCTGTTTCCCCCCAGTCCCTGACTGCTTCCACAAATACATCAAAATGCAATTTCTGGTCAAGATGTAATCGACATTTAATCCTCAGTTTAAAAGCACCTTTTATTTTATTTTCTGGGGAGGCAGACAGGGAAGAGCATGAGACAGGCAAATGTTAGAGAAAGCAGGCGTGCTTCCTACCCTGCTTACAGGATTAAGGTAAGTGCCAGCTCACGACTGTGCTGTGGGAACGTTACAAGAGCCCCGCCAAAGCGGCAGGAGTCTGCGGCTCTGAGAGGCTTCAGCTTTCTGGTCCAGCCTGGCAAGCGCCGGACACTGACCTGGGGTAAGGGCTACAACCCCGGGCTGTAAAAACAGGCATCAGCGAGGGATCTGTCCTCTGCAGTAAAGAGGGACCAAGACACCATCAATCTTTCGCAGGGAAGAAAGTGCAAGTGCAAAGGCGTGTGGGCATTTTAAAGATAATGAGTTTGAACTTTCAATTTCAACTTAACCGACACGCAAAACCCCTCTGATTATTTGGTACTCATAACTGGCCAGGGGTATTAATTAAAACCCAACATTTTCATGAAAAGGCAAACCCTAAACAGTGTTTTTTGTACATGTTACACATTTTTTATATAAAGTTACTGAAGCTACTTCTTTTTCCTGTAATATTTTAAATGCAGGTCTAAAGCAAAAATTGGGAAAGAACTCTGTCTAGCACACTTTCTTACTGAAATCTATAGCATATGCTTTGTACACTGACTTCAGGATCTGAAATTCTGTTTTCTCTAAAAAAAGCAATGAGAAAGAATGCTGTCTTTTGTGAAACATGATTTCTTTGGAATAGAAACAGATTTTGAGTTTAGGTTTCTGATAGCATCGAAAATATTTGAAACTTGAAAGAGAACATTAATGGAGGACAAATTATAATTAGCAAGGGAAAATAAACAGAACGTAAAATAAAATCAAATAGACCCTCTAGGCAGCATACAAACCACCTCTAATGTACTTATTTTCACCAGAAAAACTGTGCAGGGTAGGCAGACTTTTCAGCAGCATCTCTGTCACAGAATGGCACTTGCAAAAGTGGTAGGGCTCAGGCTTGAATAATGCAAGTAGAGAATTAAAAAAAAAAAATTATCTGCCAATTGTTGTCCAAGATCTGCCCTACCTCCTCCCCTGGCTAAAGAGGCCAGCATCCATTTTCACAGACTATGAAATCTTCATGAACCCAAGCAGCAAAAAGGCACATTTCCCTCAAGGGCAAGTGTGGGAACACTGTCACACTCCAGGTGTTCATGTTTCGCCACAATCCACAGGAAGCAGAATCATTCTTACCCTAAATTCATATCCCCAGGAATTTTGGGTTGCCTTCCCAAATCTCACCAAATGGCTACTGAAGGATTGAGAAACAAGGGCCTGCTCTGTGATTCCAAAATATGGAAAAATACACTGTGTATAGCATAAACAAAGCAGTATTTTTACTAGAGTGAATAAAAACACGTTAAAACACCCGCAGAGAAACTGGTCAAGTGCTGAAACATTTAACACGAACACAACGATCTCATGGTCCGCAATCTTGTGTCACGCAAAGACCAGAGGAGCTGACACTGCAGCCATGTTCACAGCCACTGCAGCAGCCCCATCCCTCTGCATGGGGCAGTCAGGCTTAATCTCCTCCTGAAAATACTTCTACATTCTACTTCTACATACATCCTTTCCCTCACCACACAAAACCTACAAAGCTTCTCGGGGAACCAAATGATCTCTCTGGTAAGATTAAATATTTTTTGCCAGGGTAGTATTTTTAAACTTTCACTTTCTGAAAGTCACATTTTAAAGGATACAAATTGACTTTAAGCAACACTGCTTACGTTTTCATTTCAGAAAAAAAAGTGGCAGGCCTTGAGGAATTTTAATAATGCACACAAAGAAATCCGAGCTCAAAATTTAAACACAAAAGATGCATTGTCCCTTCATGTCTTTTAGGCGCAGAGGCCAAAATAGCCAATTCCTGGTTCACCTTCTTTTATGTAAGTGGATTAAAAGTAAGATTAACAAACTGTCAAAAAGCATGTTAAATGATAGCTTCTGCTAGTTAAAAATTCTGATGGTTCTAAAACTCTGTTGGTGGCCATCTTGGCCTAGGAGCTTTAATATAACAAGACTGGTGAAGGCAGGGGATGG
>NW_010522742.1:26643-34143 GCF_000687285.1 Phaethon lepturus
GCCACAGCAGTACTGAGCGAGGAACAGGTTATTAAAAATGAGCAATCCCTGCAGAAAGAAAACACCTAATCCGAGCAGGATTTGTTTTTTAACATATGCATATATAAAAAAACACATTAGAAAAACAAAAATTGTGCTCTGCCCATTTTAGCGATGGAATTTCATTACTCTGTAGATATTTACTGAAAAAGATACTAATACTTGCAACATTAATTCTTATTTGATTATTGTATTCACGTCTTGTTCTGGCGCTGAACTGGCTACGTTCATTTTTGTACACCACAAGTTTCTCTGAACAATGAAGCAGTGCAGCGTACACAGGGATATCTATGTGCAGCCAGCATATTTTATTTTATATCAAATATCAAGATGGCCATTTCCACGTCTTGTGGGTATCCCTACCAGTACCACCGCGCAGAAGGGGTTTGAGTTGCACCTCAGAGGGACTCACACGGAAGAAGTGCAGCTTCACACCTGAAGCAAAACATGGGTCACTATGCACTGAAAATGAATTTCCTCCTTATTCTGAAGTGATGTCATCTGTTGGGTGGAAATGTGACTACTGCAGCGCAACATCTACCCTCAGTTTCGTCAGGTCCCTCCAGCAGCAAAGCCGCAGGACAACCTACGGGATGGGAGCGGGTCTGGACCAAAGGTCCCGTCGGCTGAATCGGGTACGGAACGCAAACAGCTTCCCTCCGTGGTGCAGTGCCCCCGCTGAAGGCCAGTTCCAACCCTGCTGCCCACCCGAGGCCCCGAGCTGTTAACACTCACGGCAGTTCCCACACTTAAGGAGAAGGACTGTCCCCCGCAGAACGCGCTGCCACAGACCCCACACTGAACCTCCTGGGGTGTGGTGGGGTTGTTCTTCTCCTCCAGTGCGCAGACATACTTAAACTGGGAGCTGGCACTGGACACGCAGTTAGGCAGTCGGGTAGCAGATCAGACTAAGAGGGATGCTATTGCATTTTTTTTTAAGAATAAACTGCAAAACTGAAGCAAATGAATGAAACTTGTAGGGTGTCCTAATCTCAAGTTTTTCCACTGACTATTTTTTTTTTAAATAGAGGGCTATAAACTGGCTTCCACTTGAGTACAAAATACTTAATAAATGCCTCTACCTTTATAGGCGAAATACAAAATGACAAAAGAAAGGGAAGGAATAAGACCCAAGCATTCTGAGGATGAAAATACCCTGCTATGAACACCCCCAGTATCTTTAAGATGTGGGGAAAAGGGGGTGTCCTTTGGAGCACGCCCTTTGGAGCACAGACCATATTTCTTTGTGTTTGTGGAGCGCCTGGCTTTTAGAAAGACAAAGTTGTAAGCCAAGTTTCCTAGTAATCTAGAATAAAGAGCTTTACAAGACCTTCAAATACCTTGTCTGTGAAAACATTACACGTATTATTATTTACACTGCAGTAAGCTATGATCAAAACTGTTTATCCTGGATCTGCCAACGAAGTCCTTGTGTTGGCAAAAAAAAAAACCCTTGATAAATGTAAGTGGGTATCTAAACCGACCTATTTATTGCAAATAGATACCTATATAAAAAAAAAAATGTTTTGACAAACGTAATTTCCCTTTTCTGGTATAGGAGACCAAGCACAATGAAAATTATTTGTAAAAGTTTTAAATCACCATCCTAAAGAGGTTATTAAATATTATTTTAAATCGCAGTAGGAATTGGATTGCTCTGCTGACTTTGACTGTTTTTTTGCAGAATAATTTTAGTTAACAGAGTTGAAAGAACAAGTTTAAAGAAACTAACTTCATCCAGTTAAAAAACTTTGATTATCATAGAGCCTTTAAATTTAAGCTTCATTGACTACAATATGATAATCTTTTTTCTATCAAAAGGCAAATTAAAATATTCTGCTTATAATCCTTTTTGCTATTTCAACTGCTCGTAAGATTTCTCGCACTGGCAGTCTACTTTGGTTGGAATAAGACATTTCTGCCCATACAATAAATTATTTGTAATGTGCCAAAATTTGTCACCACAGCTAATGTAAACAAAAACCTACCACCATCCATAACAGCAGAATGGATTTATTATTTAGTCATTGTTCTAGTCAATCCACGTTGCTGTGCAGGGGCTACAAGAAGTCAATAGATGGCAGTCCATCGCTTAGGAAAGATCCAGATAATGAATAAAGTAACCAAAAGCTTCACAAAAGAGAAAGGTGGAAGGCTGTGTGGTTTTTCACAAGTATTCACAGTAATTAACTAAGAATACTTTATATAATGCAAAACATTCAGACAAACTTTCTAATGGCTGTCTGCAAGCAACATTATAAAAACGGTCTTTATTACAAACCTGAATGCCTTATTTTATTTGTGCTTATATGTACCTGCATGTGTGACACTCGTCATCAATTTACCAGAATGAATTTAAATCTAGTGGTTATACCCATGGCTAAAGTACAGGAAAACCTCACTGTAGCCTTAGTCTGTTTGTTGATAATCAGGCAGACTCTGAAGCACAGCAACAACCACAATAGTACTTTTTAAAAAAACTTTTGTTATTTTTCTTTAAACAGTTATCCTGTTTGTACAAAAATATTTATTCTAAACTAGCAAAATTAGAAACTAATTTCTATAGTAGAATACTACTATGCTGATATGAGAGCAAAAGATCTCAACTTTTTATTTACAACTCTATAAATAGATATATACATTATTCTAACATAGAAGTTTTGATTCTTGTGAGAACATTATTTGCTTCTGTTCTGCTTTGGGTGCAAAAGAGAGTATTTAAATGGAATAATAAAAGTTGGGACTCACACGTTTAAACAACTCAGATAATGCAGTTTCTGGAGGTATTAACTTCTTCTAAATATCAAACATGTCTTTTACCACAGAAATTTTTAAATTCCAGGCTTAATCTGACTACTAATGTAACTTGGAGTCAAAGTGAGTCCTCCCACACAAAAAAATGGAGATGTGCAAAACATTTCCCATGTATAAGAAATGTGGATTACTTGCAGATAATTTGCAGTCCACTGCAAAATAAAAAAATATTTATCAGTAGCTAAGGTGTGACTCAATGTCAATATATCTTTGTGTGCCCATATTTGACCACATTTCAAAATGTCCCTCAAATGCACTAAGAATTTCCAAATAGGTACTTTTAATAATGCACTTGTATTCGTAACTACTAGATTTTCTAACAAGAGCTTGTTTTGACAAATGTTGTTAGCTTTATACTAAGTAAAGTGTAAACTCCAAACACATTCTACAAAAGTCACAGACAAAATTTTCTACCCCAGATATCTCAATTTCTGCCCTAGTAACCACTTGGTCAGGTTTAAGCTCCCCCCTCACTTTTTTAGAAAAATAAATGTTTTCTAAGTGTTGATTGCAACTCAGTTGCTGAGGAATTTTCAATGGCAAGCAATATTAAAGTTAAATTAAATCTTATAACTCAGTAAAAAACAGAATCCAACATATTACTAAATCTAATATACCTACCTGATTATTAGAGTCCAAATATCATAAAGATTTCAGAAATAATTTTTACATGCATCCTTAGGGATTATAATGAAAGACAGTATTTACCTTTTTCCATCATGCAATTTTAAAAAAGCAAACAAAAATACTCAGCAAGTGCACCTTTTGCTCATAATGTTTTTTTTAAAGTCTATACCAGTTCTGTTTAAAATAAAAGTAAATGCTCAGAAAGGGTAGAGGATTTCCAAAGCAGATCTTTGTTTTAAAATCATTATGCAGAAAACAGAAGCAAGAGGTTTTAAGCACAGATTTGTCCTATTCATTGAATTTAGAAGCTAAAACATTTTAGAAGCTAAAACAGTTTTAAGCACAGATTTGTCCTATTCATTGAATTTAGAAGCTAAAACAGAAAAAAGAGCATTCCACTACCATGAAGGGGTGGAAGCAAGAAATCATATATGAAGTACATCCCATTTATTGCTCAAAAGAAAAAGCCCACACCAAAGACCCATAAAGAAAAGTGGTGGACAAACTTTTCTACCTTGTTTTGAACACCCAGCAGTGATTAATTATCTATAACAGTTAAACACATACAACGTTGATCTCGACAGCAGTGACAGCAAAGATTCAGATGAACAGCAAAAATCCTGATCTTTAAAGGCATCTTTATGTATAATAATTTCATAAATTAATATATTCAAGATTTGTGATACTAATCTACTGAATATTGTCTTAACCAGTTAAATACTGTTCCAATATTAGCCAAATTCATATGCTTTTTTTAAATTTTTATCTTATTTTATATATGAGGAAAAACCGTAAGAAATACATGGTACAGTTCACAAAGTTTTATTTTCTAGTTTCAATTATTAAAGATCAACTAATGCAGGCCAAAGAAGAAGTTATAGGTATATCCTTACCAATTGGAAATTATCTGCCAAAGTTTATAAAGTGTATTTGCTCAAATTAACATCTCCACTCCAGCTCAGATTTATTTTACTCATTTAAAAAGAAAGCTTTGTGACACACAGTGATTAATTACCAGCATCTGGGATATCTGAGATGAGATTATTGCTTCTGCTATGCAACTCAGCTTAAAATTTAACCTTCTTTATAGGGGTAAATTTAGTCACTGAGAGGAGGGAGTGCTGCAAGGCACTCATTTACTGGTTACAGTATTAAAACAAAATCATAAGTTCTAAAGATATTGAAAATATAGTGACAGTGTTTCATTGCATTTATCAGTTCAAAAACTCTTCAGATGTTTATTATCTTCTTGCAGAAAATGCTTGTCTATATTTTATGGTCAGCAGTTCACAGAAGAGTAAATAGGTTGGGTGTAGAAGAAAATAAAAAAGGTGTTTCTACTTACTGTTAGGTGATACTGCCTCCATATTTCTGGGCAAGCCTGGAAAATAAAAATATTGATCAGCTAGGAGCATGAAACAAGGTGCTTTACAGCCTGTTGGTTTTGGCATAACACAGTATCCACCGGTGTCGGTCACAGGAAAATAAGAAGCTTAACTGAAAGGGTCTGCATTTCAGCTTCAAAAACCTGGCTAGACAGTTTAATTGAATTTTACACTGGTTTAACACACTCCCTGCCATTGTCAGAAAGCCAGTAACAGTTTTCTCTTTCCCCTTCTTCTCTGAAGGTTAGAAGTTTGGAAGAGTAACGTGTTCTTAACTGTCACAAGTATTAATACTGCAAAACAAACAGAAATGAATTTAAATTCTACATTTTCTGACATTTTACATTTACATAATGTTTTGGAAATTAAATCACAAAGTACCTTCCTTTCATGCAGAAATAAAAATAGTTTAGTATTTTTGTACATATCTCTATCCTAATCAAAATATAATTGTTACATGTAATAATCCTCAGTAGCCTAATGTCAGATGAGTTGTAAACAAGAAGCATAACAGATTGCTTTAATGTTTCTATTTTTACAATGGCTTGATTTTTTTCTTTTTTTTTTTTTTTATTTCACAGACTCGCACAAAAACTTGTAAGTGCAGACCATTGTAAAAAATTTTACAGAGATTTTTGAATCACAGCAGTAACACAACAAACCTGAGGAATACATAAGAGACAGGAAAGAGGAAGATGTGGATCTTCTTTAAACAAAATCAGAATGTGATAATGATCAATGAGAAAGAGGTTGCTTTCTCAGGGGTTCTTAATATTTTTACAAAATTTACAATATTTCTGTCTTCTCCTATGACCCCCAAGCCATAAACAGACACAGAAATAGTGGTACTTTGTCTGTTAGCCATTCTAGTATTTAAAAGAGCGTGCACACAGTGACTTTGATGGTGGTCTTTTACTTTTGTTTAGGACATTTACCCTTTTATTAAAATAGCTTCTTAATCATTTCAACAATTAGCAATTTAGTTTGCCAATCTCAATTTTCAGTATTTTAAGAAGAAATATGAGTTATTCCATGGATTCTACATATGCTGCAGCTCCAGTTTCAAACATTAAAGCCTCATGACTATTTGCAAATGAGTAGTATTAACATTTCTTTAGATTTTGAATAAATTTTTCACTCATGCCTAAATTTTTGCCTTCTTTTATTCTGATAGAGTATGTTAATTAAAAAAACCTCACACACCCAACAATCAATATTAGCAACTGAATCTCTCAAAAAATAATCCAAGTTTTTGATAGTCACCCTATGGCATATACAGTATGTTTTTCCTGGATGTGATGGAAATTATATTATTTATTATTCATTCTGTCAGTAACACAATTTTCTGGAGAAAAATCTACAATCTGTTCTGTGTAATGGTTTGACATTTCTCCTCTTACTCAAATACTGCAGGTAAATATTTGAGTTTTATATTAATATTTCTATAAAGAAAATGTGTGAAGTACATCACATTTCTAACAGAGGAACAGACCACAACATTTGACAGTTTGAGCACACTCGAGCTGTCTTCGAGTTCAAACAAAAGGATTTTCCTCCTTTGCTACCTTACATAGGATTCGGAGGTGCGATATATAAACACGCTTGAGTGTACAAAAATGTTGTATCAAAGACCTTGCCTTCTCTCTCAAACCTGTAAAAGGCTTCAACTGTACATGAGACTTTTACTGGTTTAGCACAGGAGTAGCAGGCAGTTATTTATACATTAGTTCTGGATAGTTTTCGATTACCACAGTGTCCCCAGACTAATATGGTTGAAAAATCGCAATCAATGAGTTGTCATATACTGGCAAAATGCCACTCTGTGATATGACCTTTACTCACATGGCAGCTATTTAGTAATAATAAAAAAAAATGCTTTATTTTTGAATAATAGTTTGGTTGGTTTTTTCCCCGCTCTGGACACAAAAACATCACTTACAGTGAAAATCTGTAACTCGGAGTTGGAAACTACAGTTGGTGCAGCTCTTACCAAAACACTGGAAAAGGCACAGTCCCAACCCCTCAGCAGTGCTATCAAGAGGTTGGTTTTATCATCATCGTCTTTAAGGCTGTGGGAAAACTTAAGGGAGGTAGGAAGAAGGTGGTAAGGGAAAATGGGCCAAGCATATTTCTTCATTCAGATGGTGATTCAGTGTAATAGTGTTCATGGTCACAGTGATCACTTACGAACTTCAGAAGTTGAATACAATAGTCGAAAACGGATGCCTGACTAAACAACAGCTTTTTAGAAATGATGCTTTTAAACAGGAGTCCCATTACCTTGCATCAGCTCAGAGTTATTGTCTGTATCTTCTATCACGGAATGACAAAAAATATAATTAACAATTACTACTGAATACTGGCTTCTTAAATGAAGCAAAGAGCTTTGCTATGGAAGAGAGCATAACCAAACACAACAACAACCACCGAACCTGTGATTTTTCTTATTTATTTAAAAGTACTTAACCATGAATGACCCTCATTTAAAGAAAAGCCCTTGTGGTATACAAGTACGATGGCAGTCTGATGAACTACGTTAAAATAAAATTGCATTTATTTCCTGCCCCAGTGGTCTGACCTTACTAGCATTTAGATGTACCAGCACAAAAGACGCCTACTCCTAAAAGCAGTGCGA
>NW_010522742.1:35422-40710 GCF_000687285.1 Phaethon lepturus
TGGTGCCGCCGGCACAGCCGGCTGCCTCTGCCGGGGCGGAGTGGGCTGACGTGGCTAACCACCAGCGTCGACCAGGCTCCCGGTAATGTTTACTTACGCTTGCCATTAGGTGGACATTGAATCGCTGCAGGCATGAAAAACTGAGGATGCTGTTGGAGAATGAGGGAAGAAGAGCAAACGCCTTGCTTTCTGCCCAGACGCCCAGGGGAGGGCCAAGGGCCCGCGGCACCGCCGGCAGGAATGGGTCCTGTTGGCCACAAGGCCACCAGTGCAGCCCTGTGGACTTGTCCCTGTCCCCTCCAGCCCCATCCCGGCCCAGAGGCGACCACATCCCTGCAGCAAGTGCCGGCATGGGTTCCGAAAATGACAAAGGACGAAGAAAATCTTCTGGGAGAGAAGAGGCTAACGGTAGTTAGCCAAAAAAAGGTGTCAGGACACACAGAAAAGATGTCGGCTGAGGCACCTGGCTGGTTCCTGGGAAGGAGTACGGCCTGCAGGGTGTTTGGGGTGTGCAGACATGCACATGCCTTTACATGAACGAGGTCAGCCGGCACAGCATGGCTGAAGAGCGCTGGAGACCTGGGCACTGCTGGCTGACAGCTCCTGGGATGAGCCCAAGCAGCTCGCCAAGCGCCCGCATGCTCTTTTTGACTAAGTATACAGGGAGACACTGTCCTGCCTGCCATGCTTGCCTCCTCCCTGCCACATCACTCTGTTTATGAAGTTCTTTTCCTACCCTCGCAGCTGGCAGGTGAGACTGTAGACCACAAGTCTCATGACACCCACCCAACTGCCACCAAACCTGCAAAACACAGGACATTCATGGCATGGGGTTTTCAACTTACACATGTATAAGCTAAGTATATATATGTACACACAGCTATATATAGATACACATCTATATGTGCACACAAAGTTGCATGCGACTGATGTGCTTTTTTGTAGGGGGAGCAGCAGACTGTCAAACAAAGCCACCCTTGAAGCTTTTAAACAGCTCTGCTACCTGCTCCTCTGATGATCTTCCCGAGGAAAACACACTAGGTTGAGCTTCATCCAACATGAGTCCATCTAAGATGGCTCCATACATTCTCCAGGCTGTTTCAGGGAAAGTGATTGACCTAACAGATAATAAATGTTTTTTTCCTGAAAACATTTTAAATAACTTCAAACATTTTCAAATCAAACTAGGCAAAGTACCTTGAGCTACTTCATGTTCACTTATGGGCAAAAGTGTGACCATGGAGAGTCACTCTCAAACAGACTGCACAAGATGTTTTTCTGCATCCTTTGTGTTACAGTAAAAGTGAGTGAACTTTCTGGGAAAGACCAATTAAAACTTTTTTGGAGCATCCAAAGTATTTGATAACAGCTCCAAAAAAATGGAGTATGTATTAGTCTTTTTTCCAACACTGTATTAAGATCTGCTGTATGAAGGCTGCAGTAGTGTTTTCGGAGTATTTTGGAGAACTTTGGGGAATGTCGGACTCATTTAGCCCCAGGCTCAGAGCAAAACCTGTGGTCTGCCTCCAGCTCCTACAGGCGCTGTAAACATACCAACAGGCAGACTGATACAGAACAGTTGCAGTAAGTGGGCTTGGTGAAACACTATCGTGTTTCTGATAAAATGCCCTGTGAAGGACTCATAATTCTTTACAGAAAGTAATTAGTAGAGGCACAGACACATGCACCCGTTATTATCATCAGTTTACATAGCCTGAGAACAATAATGACTACACTGCATCATGCCACCTGCCCGTGGTCTCTAACTGTGGCCACAAGCTGATGCCTCATGGAGCTTAAAAACAGGGCAGGCACACATCCTTTCCCTAACCCTCTTCCACACTCAGCTGTTTTAAGCTCAAAGACTGTGCAGGTTGGACAAAGTTTCTATGCGTTCAATAGCCTTCCATTGATTTTTCTTCCATAAATTGCTCCCGTCTCCTCTGGAACCAGAGCAGACTGTCTGCATCTACTGCATCCCTCAGTAAGGAGTCTCACAGGTCTGCTACCTATTGCACAGTCCCCTCTTTCTGCCTCCTCTGAGCCTATCTCCTACTGCCTTCATCAGATGCCCCTTAGTTCTTGTACTGGAAGAAACGATGAGCAATTCATCCATAACCACTGTCTCTTGTCATGGATGATTTTGAAGCTCTTTACAGATCCTTCCATCATCTCTCTTCCAGGCTGAAGAGTTGTAGCTGTGCTGAAGGACACAGAAGAGATGTCCATTTGCTCTCCTTCTGACTCTGAATGCTTCACCAGCTTTTTTTCAGAGCTTTTGAACACTGATGTGATTTGGGGCGGGATTGTATCTCAAAACCCTATAATTTGAGTCCTGGATGATAATGGTAAGCTCAGAGCCCATCAATCCATGTGCAAAGATGGGATTATTTTTCCCTGGGCATTTTACTTTACATTCATTGCCACTGAAGTTCATTTGCCATTTTATTGTGCTCTCCCTCCATTTCTTACAGTCCTTGGGCAGTTCTTCACACTTAGCTCACAGCACTGACACTCTAAATAATTCAGTCTGCTCAGCACATCTTGTCACCCTATTGTTCACCCTTTTCCATGTCACACTAGCATATCCTACCTTTATCCTCTTATTCCATGCCTGTTTAGTTTCCTTAAAAGCTTCTGGTCAAGAATTTTATCAAATGCCTTTTGGAAATCGTAGACTATGTCAACTGGATCATGTTTACACACATGCCTGTCGACCTTCTGCTTTGAAGAACTCCAGAGATTTCTGAGAAGTGGGATTTCCTTTACAAAAGCCATTTGGAATCCTCCCATGTATATCACATTTATATATCCATTCCAACATGCTGCTGCTGTTGCACTTTCTGGTAATTCGCTTGGTGTACACATCATGCTGGCAGGCCCAGCTGCCCATCTCTTCCTGGGACAATGTTTTCATATTTGTTGTTGTATTTGCCACTCAGTTACCAATCAGACACAAAGCAAAAGGTTACACACCGCTGTTACTGATCTGGCTATTTCACCTTCCAGCTCCTCTACAGCTTTTGGGTAATTGTTATCCAGCCCTAGTAATGGGTTAGTATTCATAGGTTAGTAGCAACACTAACACTCTTTTCAATTTCAGAGAGATTCTCTGATGATTTGCTCCACAAAGTAAGATTTCTGTGTGGGAATGTCCCCAGTTTCTTCCACTACGAACGCTAGATGCTTGTGCTGGTTTTGGCTGGGGTATAGTTAATTTTCTTCATAGTAGCAAGTATGGGGCTCTGGTTTGGATCTGTGCTGAAAACAGTGTGGACAATACAGAGATCTTTTCGTTACACTTTCGTAAGCACTCTGATCAAGGCCTTTTCTGCTTCTCACCTCACCCCACCAGCGACCAGGCTGGGGGTGCACAAGAAGCTGGGAGGGGGCACAGCCAGGACAGCTGACCCCAACTGACCACAGGGATATTCCAGACCAAATGACGTCATGCTCAGCATATAGAGCTGGGGGAAGAAGAAGGAAGGGAGGGACGGTCAGAGTTATGGTGTTTCATCTTCCCACGAAACCATTATGTGTGATGAAGTCCTGCCTTTCTGGAGATGGCTGAACAGCTGCCTAAAAAGATGGGAAGTGGTGAATGAATTCCTCGTTTTGCTTTGCTTGCATGTATGGCTGTCCTGGTTTCAGCCAGGATAGAGCTGGTTTTCTTCGCAGAAGCCAGTGTGAGACTGTGTTTTGGATTTGGGATGAGAAACTGTTGATAATGTGCTGATGTTTTGGGTTGCTGCTGAGCAGCCAAGGACAGTCCAGCTTCTTGTGCTGGCCTGCCAGCGAGCAGGCTGGGGGTGCACGGGGAGCTGGGAGGGGACACAGCCGGGACAGCTGACCCAGACTGGCCAAAGAGATATTCCCTACCATCCAACGTCATGCCCAGTACATAAACTGGAGTTGGCCGGGGGGCGGAAATCGCTGCTCGGGGACGGGCTGTCGATCATGGGGTGATGAGCAATTGCTGTATTGGGCATCACTTGTTCTTGTACATTCCTTTGTTGGTATTATCATTGGTGTTCCCTTCTTTCTTTCTGTCCTATTAAACCATGTTTATCTCAACCCACGAGTTTTGTTCCCAATTCTCTTCCCCGTCCCACTGTGGGAGGGGGGGTGAGCGAGCGGCTGCGTGGTGCTTAGTTGCCGGCTGGGGCTAAACCACGACAATGACTTTTGCTTTACCTGTCTTTACCACAACCCATGAGTTTTCTCACTTTTCTCATTCTCTCCCCGTCCCACTGTGGGGGAGTAACCCAGTAGCTGTGAGGTGCTTAGTTGCTGGCTGGGGTTAAACCACAACAATGCCCAAAAACATTTTTAGGTTGTTAGCAATGGCCTTGTCTTGGCTGAGCATTTCTTTCATGCAACATCTGTTGGCCTTACAGGCTTCTTGCTCTGATGTGAAGAAAGATTTACTGTTGGTTTTGATTCCTTTGCGAAGTGCCCCTTAAACTCCTTTTTTAGCCTCAGTTCTGCACTTTCACATTTAATCTGCCAGAGTTTAAGATCCTTTCTGTTTTCTTCATTTGGATACAGACATCAGGTTTTCAAAGGATACCTTCTTGCTTTTCATAATCTCTCTTGAATGTGCTGCATAGCCTCACAACCTTCCTTTTGCACTCTGTGGTTCTACCGTGCCATCTTTCTTTGCAAGGATGGGACAGATGAGACCCTGCTCTTACATTCCAGCATTCACCGCACAGGTAGCCTCATGCCTGTCATGCAGAAGTGCGAGAGAACTGCCTCAAAGTTTTGAAGACTAACCTTTCTGATTTATGGTGGACCTAAATGAGCAGAAAAAATAACATGCTGTGATGTTCCTGATAATCTATACAACTTAGGTAGGACTTAAATTTTGGGATGACAGAGGACTCACAATTTTTCACAGAAAAGAAAATTACATTATGAGACCTGGCTTCATAAAATGTGTAAAATAGAAAAGGTGGCAAGAGATGCAAAGAAAAGATTAATTAAGATTACAGTTCTGTCTCACTGCTTACCACAAAGGGGGTGCAGAAATATGCCACTGACATTCTTACATACTTTAAAGTAATGGTACCGTGTACACATTAGTTATAAGCAAAAGTCCAGCTAGAAGGGGAAGACAGAATTTAAATTTCTAACATTCTAAACACCAAAAGAAACAGTAAAGTTGCAAATGTGCTGAGCATCATTTGCACATCCCACATATCATTGTCAACAGTCAGCCTGTAATAAGCTCTCGGTTTTCCTTCCCTAACTTCTCGCGTTTGGTGTGGCACCAGGCCATCTTCAGC
>NW_010522742.1:40741-52059 GCF_000687285.1 Phaethon lepturus
CAGTACGGACACATGAACAGCCCAGTGCACCGGCCCTCTCCAACCGCCCGGAAACAACACTCAGAAAGCACATGAAGGGAAGTCTCTCATGTCTGACTGCTAAGCCACAGGGTCAACCCTCCCACTGAAACTCAAACATTCCATGATTCTGGGATTGAATACGATGACAGAGGTTATGGAATGTAAGCTTTACCAGGTAGAAGCGTTATTCAGATAAACTTCCATATTCGGTGAAAGGGAGGAGAAGGCCTTCTGAGGATCTCTTCCATTCTTCGACCAAATAGAAGAAACAAAGGTAGGGACGAGATATTTAGAAAGAGATTCAAATATTTCTGCATATCAAAAAACCCCAGTGTTTCAGGGAATTGAACAGGTGTACTTGGAAGACAAACATTTAAGCCATATCTTTAGATGAAATATGAAGTAGGAATGTATGCTGATGTTATCACAGCTTGCCTTTTATCCTCACCTTTCTGGGTTTTTTTGTGTAACTTCATGTTACAGGCATACCTTAACCTCCTACTAACCTGAATTAAGTGTCCTGCTGCAAAGTCATTATCTTCATCTACTTCATATTTTAAAAATTCAATTCAGCGCTTTCTACTTATCTATAGGAGAAGTACCGGGGAAAGGCTTTGTAGACACACACAAAAGCACATAAATACAAGATCTTTCCAAGTGTAGTTTTCTAGTATCACTTAATGTCGTAAAATGGTATCATCATTGCAATATACTTCTCCCTGGTTGTAATGCAAAAGGTCTTTAATGTTAAATATAGTTATTAACCTTGAAAATTTTGCCAATCTCTTTCATTCTTCTACCAAACTTCCCATTGCTATAGCATTTAACACTTTCTTAAGAATATTAAAGAATGCTTTTATGTAAGACTCTCCTTCAGAGGTGGAGCATTCTTGCCAAAATAGTTTGTCCTGCACTGAAACTTGACATGAAATTATTCATCCAGGAAGCAAAAATTTAAAAACCAGTGGTGTCTAGCTTTGAGGTACACCATACTTAAAAAATAAAACAAAAGTTGCTGGTTTGTGAATTCTCTGAGCTTTTAAAAAAACCTTCTGTTAATATATATGTGTATTTAATTTTGAAATACTGATAGAAGCTTTTACTTAGGCTACATCATGTTTGTAATAATTTTAAATGTTCCTGTTCAAAATCTTTAGATTTCTTTCAGAGCATGCAGTCATGGTGCATGACATTACATTCGTCACATCCAGGATTCCTGGAAATTAGTATAGAACTGACCTAACCTACTATGTGGTATCATAAAACCACAGAATGGCTTGGGTTGGAAGGGACCTCTAAAGATCATTTACTTCCAACCTCCCGGCAACGAGCAGGGACACCATTCACTAGATCAGGTTGCGCAGAGTCTCATCGATCCTGACCTTGAATATTTCCAGGGACACGGCACCCACAACTCCTCTGGGCAACCTGCCCCAGTGTCTCACCACCCTCATCGTAACACATTTCTTCTTTGTACCTAATCTAAATCTGCCCTCTTTTAGTTTAAAACCGTTACCCCTTGTCTTGTCACTACTGGCCCTGGTATAAAGCCTCTCTCTGTCTGTCTTACATCTACTAACCTTCACTAGCAGTAACAACAGCTTTGGGCAGACTGTCAAGAGCAAAACAGTTTCTACTTGTTTCAAAATGCATTCAGAAGAAATGAAGAAATGCTTTTAAGAAAGGTCGTGCACTAAAGAGTGTGTTTCCATAATTGTACTGTTTAAATTATAAAAGTTTTGAGAAAAAAAGTCTCAGCCAAATGAAGGCCCATGACCTTTCCTCCTGCCTAGTCTTCAGTGCAGAGAATACACTGTATCTGGATGACCTTTAACATACTTCATTATCCTTGAGATACTTGAACATTTTAAATATTTCCATACCTGGTTTTGTGCCAAAGTTACTCATTCATTAATAGTCAAATACACAATTTTGCAACTGCTCCACTACTTTACAAATTCTCCTACAGTATATATGTGATGGGCCTGTCCATAGGGATATGGAAGTAGAGAGAGAATTAATTTCATGATTATCTTTCTTCTGGCATGTTCATAAATAATACAGGACTCTGCTGAAAAGCAGGCAGAAACTAAGCTAAGGCATGTGAATATGGTTGTACACCTGCTTCCTTATAAGCTAATATCCAATAAAATTTTTATTCACCTACACTTGCATAAGAAAAAACGTGCACCGTTTCCATTTTGTCTGTAAAGTACATTGCAGCGTAAAATACAGCACAGTTATAAATGCCTCCAAAACCAATTTAGACATTTTATTTTCACTGATGAATATGTGATCATAGTTAAAAAATGCATATCTGAAACTCTTGGAGCATCAGTTATTCTCTACCTCTTGCTCACATGCTTGCAGCATACCATGTCTCCTAATTTCAATTTCTCTACACCTTCCATTGAACAGAATCGAGGACATTTTTCTCCACCCTAACTAAACTGGACAAAACTAAAAACTGAGCATTTACCACTCCACTTTGTTTTCTTTGAACCATTCTTCATGAAAACTGTGATACTGCGACATAATGACTAACTACAATATTTTCAGATCCTTATACAAATATGCATTACATAAAATGAAAGAAAATATGACAAGACTGTGGTTGTTGCAAATTCAGTTTTTGACAGATACAAAACCAGTAATAAATGAGCTCTTTGCCATGGGCTATACTCACATCAGCATAATGTCCCTTCATATCACAGCGATTGCACTGTTTATTCCAATAGGCTCTCTCAAGACATTCCTTGAAATAGTGGCCAGGCAAACAACAGTTCAAACAAAAACGTGCTGGGCAACTGTTTTGTAGATGACCTCTTCCAGCACACAGGCAACAGGGAGGTACTTTCTGTGGAGAGATAAAACAACAATTATGTTAAGTCAGAATGTTTCAAAAGATTAAAGAAAAGGAAAAAAAAAAAAAGAGGAAATGCAGAAGAAACCACCCCAAATAAATGGCTATTGCTTACTAGGAATTGCAGAGATGTTATGTTTCATCAAGGAACTGACGTGAAGGAAGACTATGAATAGAGTAAAATGCAAAGTTGTAACTCCATAGACTCCCTGTGCTTTCTTGATTTGGACCTTGCATCAGAAGCACTTGTTAAATGCCTAGTGGCCATGTTATTTGCTCCATGAATACAGCAAAAATAATCATTAAACTGGAAAGTATATTTCACTTAGAGCAGAATTGCTGTATGAACACTTTCTTTTTAATGAAATTTCTTAAAAGATGAAAAACAGACCTGTATCACAGGAACACGATGTACAGTATGTAACACAACATACTGGACTGGTTTGCAAATACGGTCTGTGCCATAGACCACTGCACTAAGTCCGGCTGGGATGGGGTTAATTCTCTTCACAGCAGCAGCCGTATGGGGCTGTGTTTTAGATAACACACCAACATTTAACTATAGCTCAAGGCCTTCTCTTTTTCCAGCCTGACCCCAGCGCACAAGCTGGGGGTGGGCGAGAGTCTGGTGGGGGACACAGCCGTACGGCTGACCCCAGGGATATCTGTAGCATGGGAAGTGGGTTTTCCACAGTGGCTGTTGCTCGGGCACTGGCTCCGCATCCGTCTGCTGTGGTGAGTGATTGCTTTTGCATTACTGGGGTTTTTCTTTACTTACTGTACTATCTTTGTCTTGACCTATGAGTTTTTCTTGCTTTTGCCCTTCCAATTCTCTCCCCCACCCCACAAGGGGTAAAAAAACTGGGGGCTTAGCTGCCACCCGGAGCCAGCCTGCCTCAACCCCTTGGCTACATGGCTACATGCCTTCTGACTCACACAAATAAGCACACGGACCGACAAATGTAAAATGCTGAAAACTATTCCGGGCCATTTTAAAGCCAGTTTTCTCAGAGAGTGAGTGTATCTTCACTCCAAGGGCTTACATTTCAGCTGGGTGGGATGTAGTCACTCAAAGTCTCAGAGTGGGTAACAGCCACTGTTTTCGGCTGGCTGTTGTGGTTTAACCCCAGCCCGCAACTAAGCACCTCAGAGCCGCTTGCTCACTCCTCCACAGTGGGACGGGGGAGAGAATCAGAAGAATAAAAGTGACAAAACTCGTGGGTTGCGATAAAGACAGTTTGATAGGTAAAGCAAAAGCCACGCACGCAAGCAGAGCAGAACAAGGAATTCATTCACTACGCCCCATCTTTTTAGGCAGCTGTTCAGCCATCTCCAGGAAAGCAGGGCTTCATCATGCATAACATGTCCCCCCTTCCTTCTTCTTTGCCCAGCTTTACATGCTGGGCATGATGTCATATGGTATGGAATACCCCGCTGGCCAGCCTGGGTCAGCTGTCCTGGCCGTGCCCCCTCCCAGCTCCCCGTGCACCCCCAGCCTGCTCGCTGGCTGGCCAGCATGAGAAGCTGGACAGTCCTCGGCTGCTTCACAAAATCCAAACTACAGCACTATACCACCTATCAGGAAGAAAATTAACTCTATCCCAGCCAAAACCAGGACACCTTAAGACTGGTTATACAATGGGAAAAAAATGTTTCTATATTGTATTTGACTCTCTTTTTGTTTAGTTTATACTTACAGATTTTTTCCTTTATAAAAATAATAAAAGCAATGACCTACAGAAAACAGACAGCTAATTTTACATAGTAAACTGGTCTTGTGCAAGCTATCCTTCAACCTAGAGCAAACTTTCAATGAAATAATAAAGCAATGCTTTCAATGGCAAGCACCAATAGTATTAGAAACAAGAGCTGCATCTACAAGTAATTAAAGTGTAGCACCTACCTTTCCAGTAGGACAGTTCTTGGACAAATGACCCGGTCTATCACAATTTCTACAGGTAACATTTTTATCAGCTGTGTAGTACCGCATACTAGTATGCTTCACACTTGCATAGTTGGAGATCTGTGCCTGGGAAGACAAGAAAAGAAACATGTATTTGTCATTTGAGATTTAGTGTTAGAACTGGAAACTTGTAAAGGTCACTACTGGTAGTATTCAGTTAGAAATGTAACTTTCTACAAGTAAAATTTACACATCCAGGTTTGAACTGGATAATTCCGTTACAGAGAAACTTGCATTGTCTAGAATAAAAGTATTGTCTTGTTCAAACTTCCACTTCAGAACAGTTTGGTTTTGCTGTTTAAAATAGCAGTTATGAAGTTTTGCTTTCCCTTGATTAGTCAAGACACTTCTGTTCACTATGCTATTTCTTGACGAACTGGAATTTTTCCCAGAATACAAATATAACATTAATTGCAAATGCAAGTGACACGTTTCCTTGCACACATTAAGGGAAACTTCTTGGACAAAGTACAATGCAATACAAGTCTAGACCAAATCTGCAATTTGCAATTGTAAAGAAAGATTTAAAAAGGAAAAAAGAAGAAAAAAGAGAAGCTGGAAACAACTCTCTCTCTCCCAGTGACCTCACACATACTTTCTGTGTAGGCAGACAGAATTGAAAATCGCATCTTCAACATTTATTGCTCAGTAAACTTCACAATGTTTAAAAACTAAACCAGAATTTTGGACAAGTGAATGGGAGAGGTACAAAAATACCATTTCTCTTAAGGGAAAGACTTTGTTAATGTCACCTGATTATGTAAACTTTACTGAACCTTGAGAGAAATGAAAAGGAGTTGGCCCTTACAGCTGAGGCTTACTCTTCCTCGATGCTACGGCACCTTGCGCGAGCATGCCAGGTTACAGCCTAACTGTACCAATCCTCAGCAGAGCCCAACCTCTGAGAGCACGGGAAGGCTAGCCAAACACAGATGGCTCATCCTGACACCTGTGGGAATGGCATTTAGCTACCACAAAACAATTACTAGTCCCTGAAGAGAGTGGGAAGGAAGGGTCAAGTTTCTCCTCGCAGAGCCTGTGGAAGTGCTCTGATTCCCAGCATCCTCTTCCCACTCTGCTCGTGTCCTTGCCCCAACAAGTGAACCTCTTCCTACTGCACGAGAGCTCAGGCTATGCCTGCCTTTGGGAGGACACTGCTAAGGATTCCACAGAAAAACCACAGGTGGATTTTTCAATCCCATTTATCTTGTTCTGTTTGCTAATAAACATAGAAATAGAGGATTATGGAACAATTTGATTGTCTGTGTTACCTCTAAGTCTTTACTACAGATGGACCAGTCCACATCCACTTCTCCTGAAAAAGAGAAATAAAATTAATTATATTTAATTTATATTAATATGTTTCTATAATACATTCAACATTATGATTACTGCACTTACTGAAATTGATAACAGACTAAATGTACCAAGCGGAGAAAGTAGTTCTATCTTCAGTAAAGGAAAGCTATCAACCTGCTTGGCACCAAACCTGATTCACCTAAAAATCAACACATGTCCTACTATCAGGTGGACTTCATTTGACATGACCCTCTTGTCATGCCCCCCAGGGTATAAATATAGGCAAGGATTTAATTTCTTCAGAGGCAGGGACTACAAAGCTTCCGATTCCAGCCATTTGAATTATTTCTGCCTGTACTCCTGAGGATGCCCAGCCCAAGTCCAGAGGTTGCCAGAGTGAGAGCACATGGAACAAGAGTGAACACACAGCATAAAATATATTTTTCCTCCTTGTGAATTTGCAAAATATGTGTCTTCAGCACTGATTTCTGACTGCTGCATGCCAAAATTACTTTATGCATAACCACAGCAACTAAGACTATAAGCTAAGTAACTCTATTTCAAAATAGGGTTCAGTAATGTGCAATAAATCAGAATGACACACTAAATTATCAACTGTCACATCACAACCTTCTCACATACAGCCTTTGGACTGGCAGAAGTAAAAAGAAAAAAAAACAAAAAGGAAATAAAAGGCAATAAGCTAGAAGAATAGGGACGCAGTTACACCTGTTTAAAAATTCTGCATGTCAACACCGCTTACTTCTCTCACTGTGTAAAGACAGCTGTACCTCCACAGCGTATTTTTCACCATTAAGGGAGGATTCCTGTCAACAGAGGTATTTGCCTTACCTATACTTTTACAGTAACCATTACAACTTGTGCACAAATTAATCCCATGTGTTTGCAGGCTTTTTAATGCAAATTGTCCCATCCTGTTCTGAAGGATGAATCTGAATCTGAAGCATCTACACGTGTTATTAACACAAATCACAACATCAAGATGTACAAACAGTAAAAAAACAATTAAAATTTATCCAACTGATTTTGATTGTACTATTCATTTCCAATAAAAGGCAGATGACCAGAAATTAGAATTATACCATCTATAACGTCATGTCTAACCCTTCATTTACTGAAAAAGTCAGTAATTTCAGATCAAGTGTGCAGTGCGAGGTACATCACTCAAACATACAAGGAATGCTTTAGAGCATAATACCTGCTTGCTGCTGTTCTTCATCCAAAAGTCAGGGCTAACACCATCTGCTCTAATCTGAACAGCACTGTGAAATATTTCTATTTTTAACACTCAGTAACGCCAGCAATGCTAACGACCATCACAGAGACATTTATAATGAATTAACTGGCCTATCTCTAAAGCGATTTCAGTGATGTGTTGTACACATAGGAACTGGCACAGCCAGAGCTCAAATACAGGTGTCCAACGGATTCTTCACCCAAGCATCGTTCGGGGTAAGAAGCGACCACCAGAACGAGAGGTGGTACCATGCCTGCACCCCCGGCGACGGCTTCTCCCACACTCTCAGCTCCCAGCAGAGAACAGGAGGGACGGCATCGCGTCAGCTCTCCTCAGTGGAAGCAAGTCGTGGATATACCCAAGGGAAAATTAGGCCTTTTGATGACTAGTCATTAAAAGTAAAGAAACGCACCAACATAGTTGAGTGCATTATTTATTACTGGGAAGCCTGTTAAGGAAATTCATTCATAAGGAAGAAGATATTTGTAATTCAAAACTCTGCCCTGGCAATCAGTACTGTGAGTGCTGTGTTTCACAGAAATGCACATGCAGAATGGTTGACAGGCTACAGATCAAAGTTACCAGCGAATTAACTCCTGTTAATCATTAACCATGTCCTTCCTGAGGACAAACCAACTAAGTTTCTCTTCTTCACTGTCAAAATCCCCTGCTTCACAGGGGAACACCATGATACAATGATTAAAATAGCCCTAATGCTAGAAACTAAAACTGCTGAAACAGAAAAAAAAATACAAGAGCTTTAATGCTGAATGAAATATTTCAACAAAACCTCTCTTTATTAAATGCAGTTTGTGACCCAAGAATTATATCTAATTCACAACAGAATGCATAAGGCTTTGCTCACAATAAATTCTTCAGCCAGAAATATGTAGGAAGAGTTATGATTCTGCAATCAACTTGAAACCTGGCTTCAGAGACACGTAGAAAAATCTGCAATGATTTTTCCCATTGACCACATCATTTTGTCTGGCACTAAATCATGAAATAAATCACAAAACTCTGCTCAAGTTGAGAAATACCTCCCCTCCCCCCCGATTTAGTTGGCTTATTTGGATGGCTTAACTTGGCCAACAAGCACTTCCAGTCCCTGGGTGGCTGCGGGTTCCTCCGAGCTGGCTTTCTGGCCACTCCACCTCCACCAGCCGTGCTGCTGCCCTTTGCGGGTTCTCCAGCAGCACCCCCCGTCAGTGTGCTGAAGACTTCTTTGTACCACGCTCTTCTTGGTCTGCAGCACCCAAAGTCGCTGTTCTCACTCCTTCGTCCTCAGAGTCACGCAGGTGACAGGTCTGGGACCGCAGATCTGGAGAAGCTCTTCCCCCAGGGACGCGGTGGTAGCTCAGCTCGCGGCCCTGGGAGCGGACGGGCAGCGGGCACCCCTCACCACCTCGAGGTGCCCAAGGACGGTGCTCCCCCACCCCGCAACCCCAGCCAGCCACCTCAGACCCCCTCCCGGGACCGAGAGGGTGGCTTTTGTCAAAGCGCAGACATAAACACGGTAATTACTGCAAGTTTCCATATTTAGCAAAGGCTGGTACGATGAACCCTGCCCGCTGATGTCTTCCAAGGCCAAGCCAGTACAACGTTAGAGCATTTCATCCTTCTCTCAGGTGGACACACACAGAGGGGGTGGATTTCTGCCTTAAGGAATGGGGCTACGAGTACTTTATTTTTACTCTTAGGAAAGCAGCAGTTTAAAAACTACTCAGATAACTGTTCAGTCTCTGTCAAGACTTTCCTCTTTCTGTGGAGAAGTTTCTCACACAAAATTTACATTATTTAAAGAGTCCTGTGAGTTTTCACAGTGTATTAATAAAGTCCTCCCATAACATCAACATATACATGCTTTTATTATTTCTCATCTTCATGTATTAAAAGAAATCTCCTTTTTAAGATTATATTAATTTCTGTACTTCACCTAAAAAATACAAGTGACCTTGCCATACAAACTTCGTGTATTCGTACTTTGAAAAAATGGTTTTGTCAAATTGCAGAACGGGGAAGAAGAGAAGGGAAAGAAGAGGCCAGAAAAAATGACAGACAGGATGGAAAATATATACCGTTTAGATGAAAATGGAAGCTCTGTGCAAGTTACTTCTTTTATGAAGTATTAGACTTTGGCTATCCTGCGCCCCTGTACGATAGGATGAATGATAAGCAACAGCTTTGCTTTAATTTAAAAAATCTTTGGAAGATCGTCGAGATTCACATGTATCCCTCCACCAGCATGAAAACGTAAATTTCCGAGCAGCGTTCATGGCGAAGCCAGATTTAGGACCACTGTTCAACGTGCATTCCGGCTTCTCTCTTTCACTCCAGAAAGGGAGAGGAGGGGACGAGGGAGAACGAGGACCAGCAATCAAAACCTGAAATTGGCCAGAGGAACAAACCATTTCCACAGAACAAAAAAATGACTGAGAATAAACAATAAACTGCTCAGAAGATTTCCTCATCTGTCGTACCACTGAGATCCCAGCGGCCAAGCCGGCTACCCCAGCAAGGCAGGGCACAGTCTGGCACAGATTCTGACCACACCAAATGTCACACTTTTATTTCGCTCATCAGACCTGGCAGAAATAACTTCCCTGTTCTCCATGCAAGTTCAGCCTGCCCTGCAAAGGTTTATTTTGTTACTTCATTTAACAACACAGAGATACTGCAGAGCCTGGACGTTCAGCTTTGAAAACAAACACTAAATTTTTTAAAAGGGAAAGGCAAGTGGTCCTCTCCCTCCTTCTAATGGGAATACACATGCAGACATGTATTTTATTTAGTTTATTTTATGATCAATTCACCGAAACAGGCTGTTTCAAGCTGTGATGGTATGATATGTGGCCTGAAGGGCAAATACATTTCAAAGCTGGGCTTTAAAAATTGGATTTTGACTGCTAATTAATATAGTACATTACAAAATAGAGAACTCTAATTACATTCTGCTGTAAGACCTCTGTGGCAAGGATCGTTTCAAGGATCGTTTCAGACATATCTCTGAACAATATGTAGCATGTCAGGACACAGCTTCTGGCTGCTACTGGAGTAATGAATAACATTTGAAAATGGTAAGGCTTAAACCTCTAAAATTATCTACGTCTGCAAGAATTTCATATCGTGATATTTCACATATATCTGAAATATCTGTTTATGTTTGAACCAAAGTGATTCAAGTCTTATTGTAATGTAATTTGCTATAACAAGTTTCACATTTTTTGTATTCAAGTAGCTGTTCTTCCAAAAAACAAGAAATGAAAGTATGAAGTGGTAACAACCAAGCAGTGTCCCAAAACAGAAATCGAGATTCCCTCCCTAAATCAGATCTTGCAAAGCACAGGAATTCAGGTTTGTATGCACTAGGATGCGCTATACATCTTTTTCTTCTAGGAAGATGTATTCCAAGTACCCATACATATGGGTGGGTGTGTGTGTGTATATATATATATATATATATAGGAGTGTGTGTGTATATGTACATGTCACCGGATGTTTTTGAAGGAAATGATGTCTGCTCTACAGCCACAGAACACTAACTATGAACTGAAAAGGCAGCTAGTCCTCCTCACGCTGCCCGCGGTTCCCATTCAGCTGCCCCCAGACTCAGCGCAGCTCAGGTGCACAGGGCTCCAACACATCGCTCTTCGGAGGGAGGGAAGCGCGGGTCCCCGCGACTCCTTGTGCAGCCAGCAGGTCTCAGCGCACTGTCCTGAGGGACCGGCCACGGACCCACACCACAGCGCTCTGGCTTCCCGCAGCCCAGCTCCATCCCCACAGGGACAACTCCCTGCAGGGTCCCGGGCGAGGAGATGCACGGCAGCCACAGCGAATGAAGCCCAGCTACTCGAATTAACCCAATGGAACCAACTGTGGTATTTTTCTCAGACACTTCCAGGGATTTCTCACTT
>NW_010522742.1:52093-60678 GCF_000687285.1 Phaethon lepturus
GACACCTGCTGGTGTAACGGATTACATGTCAACATCTTTTTAACGCAACTTTAGAAGAGATCCATAAACTCCCACAGAGAAATCAGTGAATGTAATCATTGACAGAAGTTCAATTTGAGAAATTTTCTCATGGCAGGAAAAGACTCTCCTGCCTCTCCCCGTGACACCTAATATATATGTATATATATACATGCCCAGTAATATGCACATTTCTTGTCAGTGAGAAAATACCTGCAATACTTTAATTGTTAGCAAACTTCATCTGATCCAGCATGATGTTTTTGAAAAGTATCACAAAATCAGAGAGGCAACAGTGAATAAACGACAAAACTCAACCCACTTTGAAATTAATTAAAATGTAAGAAATTGGCTGAAGCAAAGGCATCATTGGCCAAAAGTATATCAGAATTTAAAAAGAAAAAAACCACATCTCTGAACAGTCTTGTATAAGTGGGAAAAAAAAAACCCATCCCAAGACCTATTAAAGTAACTTTCAGCAAACTTAAGCAGCCATCACCCATGGGAGAAGACTTAACCATCATTGCCAGAGAAGAAAAGTCTGACGGCTGGGGGCTACGACACGGTACTTAAAATCCCCCTCCCGGCAGCATGCTGGGCTGGGGCCGCGGCAGGGCTAGAGCTGCAATTTTCAAGAAGACTCATAGGTCTTTAATAAAGTTTAATACACCTGAATTAAGAGTATTTAACAGAGATGTGCGCTTTTGATATTTAGAGCAGACATTAAAAAATGGAAAAATCACCCAGATGTTAGCACATCCTCTCTCTTTTTAGTGAAGGTCAGGCATCCAGTATTGCATTTCAGCCACACATCTCTCTTCCGTGCAGCTAAAATGTTAGACTCTAACGATAAATGCTGCGCCTTCTTCCGAGTGTATGCCCTTTCACATCACGTCAACTACATATATTCTCATGGCTATTTATGGGTAAGATGTTTCACACACTAAGTGGGAATAAAGCAAAAGGTAACGTAAGTCTGTAAATCATATTCTTGAGGAATATGAGGAAAAATATGATTTACAGGAATTTGATGTATACTAACGAATTGCTAAAATGCATAGACACTTGTTACAACACAAATACATAGTGTGTTTTTCCTATTCTGTAAGTATGCATAATTCTTTGTCAGTTTCTTGTCTCATGCTATAAACACTGCTGCCTTTAGTCTTGACCACTGCTAGTAATGTTAATTCACAAAACTCAGCGGCTCATGATTTTCAAAGCTTAGTGCAACATTTGCAGAACAAAGTAGGTTTTTCTCTCTTTTTGGTGGGTACAAGTATGGGGACCACAGGAACAGTTAAATTCATGGCATGGTTGGTCTACCACACAGTCGGGGGAATTCTTTAAATAGAGCCTGTCACTCTCTTTGCCCATCAATGGGATTTCCTTCTCAAACTGCTGATTCGTTCAGGTACACAACAGAGGAAATTTCAGTTAACCTTTGTTTCACCCCGGGGAAAAATCTGTCTGAAAAGTATAAAATGAATAGATTAAAAAAAAAGGAAAAAAAGAAAGAAAAGCTGCAGGGTTATTCTTCCTAGTGTTCACAGCAGTCAAAGTTAAACAGAGAAAAGGAGGCAAACATGAACATTTTATTCCCACCAGAGAATAAGGTATAATATATGATTTAGAGATTCCATTGTCTATACTGTGATTTCTAATTTAGAGAAGGAAAGACTGAACACAAATCTATTGTTCTCATTGGGTGCATCAAGGATTCACTTTTTTACTATTTCCTATATGACTGAAAAAGGAATAATAGGCTACTCTGAAGAGAAAGCCTTTTTAGCTATTTGATTAAGTTGTCTTAAATACCTTTTAGATTCCAGCAATCCTTGCTGAAGAGAAAAATAATAAACATTAACTCAGGATTACATGTGGAGAAATGCATACAGAGATAAAATCAAAATAACAGTCATAAAATAAAGGGAAGTTTTAGTATAGATTACTGCCAAAAATGGCTTAAGACTGTTCTAAGTTATCAATAAAAAAAACTCTTTTGAGATACAACCATAATTTCAAAATAAGAATAATAATTTTCATTTCCTAGTTTCATTCAACTGACAACATGCCTGTAGTAGTCACTTCAGTATCAAATTGAATGTTGCTGTAAACCACCCCCCCAACCAGTCTTGGTAGGACTGACTGCTGGCAGAGCTTGGGCAGTACAGTCAAGGTCCTGGCATAGAGGACTGGAAGGTCAGTGTGGGTTTAAGTCCAGTGGAAGTGATATTCTGAAGTTTCTTATGGAATCAACAGGATGCCAAGAATTGATTCTGTAGTACCAACTTCAGCACCAAGACTATTTCTGTATTTTTCCACGTTTTTGCATGGCAGATTTTGTCAGTGGCAATGGGGCACTTCATCAAAGAAGGTCATAAGGGAAGCCAGAGGCTTTGGCAGCTGTATTACCATGCACAATCTTAATCTCTTAATCAGCCCTCAAAGAGTGGTATCTATTGTAATTATCAATATTAACAATTAGAGTCCAGAAGCCTAACCAATGCATACACTTTGTTTTGATGGTTTGCACAGATTCCTACATACAGTCAGCTAAAATGGTACTCAATAAATGGCTAAGACCAGAGCCTAAGAGTAGCCTTGCTTCAGTTCTCAAGTATCATTTAACAGAAAATCTGCAGTTGCATCTTGGGAATCTACTTTGCCAACATATTGTGTCTTTTTCTACCAATACAGAATGAAGGACATAAAAATATAAAAGAGGGAACAAAGTCCATGGGGCCTTGTTCTGCTGAGGCTTGTGGTGTCTGATCTGGCAAAGTCACCATGTAGAAGATGTGCAAACAGCATTATGCTTCTCCCCACAATGGAGAGGAATCCTGATTTAAAGCTTCTTGGAAATGATTCATTAATGCTTCAACTGAATCACAAACCTAAAGCCACCAACCATCAGCTGTATCCTAGAAAAACAGCACAGCTCTCTTGATACTGACATTAGGATGAAATATGGAACTACATTCCTGAGTACTGAAGAATACAGACGTATATCTGAAATTTGTAAAGCTTAATCAGGGCTCTTACTTGCTTCTACTTCTGCCATGAAATTCCAAAAGTCTTTAACCCAGGTTAAAAAAAAAAGTCACATTTCAACACAGGTTAACCACCAGTCTTTGGGTACGGGCTAGAATCTCGTTTCCACTTTCTTTCATGATGAGAACCTGGCCCTTTGGGCAAAGGCAAGCTGAATCACCCCAGTTCTGACAATTCCTTCCCACCCTCAAGGTCAGACTAGGCTCCCACATAGTGACGTGGGAGAAGAACAGCTTTTGGAAGATAGGAAGAAACACCATGGGGTGTCTGGGATATGCAGACCCAGGGTGGTCATGCTGGAACAGCTCCGAAGATGGCAGTTGTCAGTGCTTTCACATTTTTTTCCTGGGAGCATTCAAATAAATGCTGCAGTGGCTAACCTATCTCTACAGGACAAAATATAACAACAGCTAGACACCATGGCTTGGTTCTGATTGAGCACTTCTGCTGTCCTTAAGAGAAACCATTTATAAATTGTAAACACAACCAGACTTAGACTGTGGCTACAGCTTCTCAAGTTTTTGAAATATTACATAACATGTGGTAGCTTCACAGATATGAAGGAGGAAAACCCTCAACACTTCTACAGTTGGAAATGTGAACACCCTTATACTAAGGTGTAACACTACCAACACAGTTTACAGGTTTCAAAGTTAGTTGAGCACTCAAACGTGATCAAGAGCAGTCTAAAATGACACTAGAACAGAATGCAAAAGAGGAATTTACACTGTCGTTACCTCCAGATGAAAGCAGTCCCAAAAACCCTGATCAAAACCAGGATGCAGGAGACTGCATTACTCTGAGAGCAGAACTGAAGTTTGAGCTAAAGCTCCTATGGAGACCTGGAACGGATGAAATCCTGTGGGATGTATCCCTAGTTCAGTTTTTTGATCTTCCTGAGGATTATAGCAAAGACAGAATAGGAAACACAGGCAGGAGGCTCCTGAGAAGTATTCATACTTAAATGAATACTTCTACAATTCAAGAACTGAGAGTAACATCACTCCATGGATTCCTCACAGACCAAAAGGTCTATCCAAGGAAACCTACCCATTTGCCAGTGTGAGGAACACAAACAGCATCCTGGGCACTACAGTGCCCCTCCACATTAAATCTTCAAACTTGCACTTCCTGGGAAAACGAAGACATGAGAAGTGATCTGGTAACACAGCACTCTTTAAGAGTAAGTGGTAACAAAGCACTGATGCAGCTGAGCATGTGCAACAGCATGTAGTTATTTTATGAGAAGAAAACTCAAGTGTTAACACTGTGCTCTAGATCTACTAAATTTAAGTTCTCGTAATGAGCTGAGTTTTTCATATGCTTGAGGTCCTTGATAACTGCACCCCTTCCCCAAGGACGGCCATGCAGTGTGCAGGGGAAGCATGTTGGAAGTGATGTGATCGCACCCTCAAGTCCCATAATGCAAAGGATGCGCAGAACAATTCAGTTCTGACCTGCAGCCCCTTGGCCCGTAGTTTCAGCAGGGCTTCAGAGACCTGCTGGGACTAGCCAGCCTGGCTCCCGTTGCTGGACTGCTATCTAGGCAAATACGCTTCTTTTTCACCCACTCAGCAGCTGCCCAGTACAAACAGGAAGGCTGCTCTGCATTTTTCAGGGGAAAGTAAAATGTCGAGTGTGTTAGACTAGCCCAGGATCATTGGAGTCCGAAAGGTAGACACCAAATTCCTTTAAGACCCCGAGGACTGGTTAAAGAATTTTACTAGGATTTACTCCAAAACACTGACACGAAAAATGAAGGCATCTGATTTTGAACTCATGCATCACTGGTAACAGTGTGAATGTGTAAAAGAAGTCAGAGGAAAAGTCAACCCTGTTTCGCTGAACTGCAGCTAAACAATAGCAATACTTATGCTCTGAATGCACTACTAACCAAGTTGCAATAACCAAGAAGCATTAAACTAGAACCATAGCGCTTTTAGGCACAGATAAGGTATCCTATGCTCTACTTTCTATTTAGAGAGAAATTAACTATAAATATAGTTTGCACTGGATGTGGTTACAGCTCTAATAACTGTATTGCAAAATCTGTACTCAAATTCAAAAGTCCTGTTCTATAAAAAGATCATTGAAAAAAATGCAAGTTGTCCATTCGGATACATAACTGAGGGTGAATAAACGGGAGAGCAAGGAAGAAGTGCCTGAATGGTTAAGCACCATATTAACCCTGGTGGATGCTGCTCAAGCATTTTCACAACCCATTTTGATGTCCTTAAGATATAAAACAGTTACACTGGGACAAGCAGAGCTCATAAGTTTATATTTGATTTTAAGCATTTGAACTCTGAGAGTTTAACAAGCCTTTGCTGAAAATGAGTAAGACAACAGAAGTACTGAATAGTTAAGGTACATATGATTATTTTTAAAATACCACTTTAAGACATTTAATAGCACTTTTTCCTAACTGGAGTAGAACTGGAAGGTGTACTATACACAAACTCTTCCTACCTGAATTTAAAGTACTGCAAATCTCAACTTTTTGCTGCTCTTGTAGGAAACTTGCTATGCAGGTCTTACTTGCAACTTTTAAAAATTAAATTTATAATGTTTTGTTTGATTAAAGCATTTTTTGTCTCAATGTTGATTTTTAACCAGTGATATTCTTTAAAATATGCAGTTATTTAATTCAGCTTAATAACTTAATGTGTGGGACTGAAACATCTGTATTAATCTGAGAAAGCTGAAACATATTTGAAGTCATGATTTAAGTCATTCTTTTCTGATAAAGACTGAATAATCTAATCAGTTTAGCCGACATACCTCAGGTGAAAGTCCCTTACACTGGTCGCTGCAGTAGAGTTATGATTCTACTGTGCAAACGTACTGAATGCACTTTCCATACTGCACGTCAGGGCAACGATTTCTGAAACCTTTGATTCAGGTTTTCCCCCTTCGCCTGGACAAGAGCAAGGGATGTCGGAATCGATGATTAAGCGGCTGGTTGCAAAGTGGATTCTGCTTCTATGTAGCAACACTCAGAAAAAGCAACTAGTCCTATTGCTGAAAAAAACCTATCAATGCCTCATTTAAAATGTGCAACTAACCAAATTTCCTGAGCAGTGTGGTAGCTCGTCACTCCTTTAAACACAAATAATACAGACACTCTCTCTAACTCCCACCGTCTTTAATTAGGCTGCAAGCAGAGAGGAAGGGGACAAGAAAAGCAATAAACGTCGCATCGGATGCTCTGAACCCTTCACCGGAGCACAGACTTCGTACCGGGAAGTGGAGCCACCCCAGATCTCACAATTTCAATCCAACTTCTAATAGTCTTGACGAGCTGGAAAGTGGAAACACAAGGCAAACGTTGCAAGAGAGACTCGTGAACAGAGATGGCAGCATTTAACACGCAACTTTAGAAAAGACTAACTAGACTTCAGAGGAGAAGACAGAAGTGTGCTCAAGTCTACCCTCCTGTCTTTGGCTGGCCATCGAGTGTGGACAGGACCAGAGTGCACAGGGCACTGCACCAGTGGCCATTCTGATGTTTGCAGAGGCTCTCCAAAGACAAGTCCTGCTTTATTTGTTATATTTTCACACTGAAGTAACTTTCCACACCGGGCAGCTTTCATTTGGTGTGGGACGTTGGACATCGTACTACCGAAAGCCCTTAGCACAGAAGGGATTTGCTGACAGCACTGTTGGTTTTGGTCCTGGATCAAGCCCTGAATGTCTTCACCTGACCCTACAAGAAACTGTGGCTGCAGAAAGGTGTTTTTACTGGAACAACTAGCCACAGCAGGGACTGTGGTCAGCACTGACTGCACCGGTGAGGAACTGCATTTCAGCACACCACTAACAGAAACGCACTGGCAGAAGCGTGCAACACAGGACAACACACAACAAGTATGTGACCTGGACTAAAGCCATTCTACACACACGCCTAGTTCTGACGGTTGTGAGCTGTCACAACGTTTGGCTTCAATGCTGAGTGTACGTGGTTTAGAAAAAATAATCCAAATCGATATCAATTAAAAACCAGAGTTACAATATTCTTCCCATATGCCTCCTAAAATGAAGGCAATACCAGAGGCAGGAAACTACTAAAACATTACCACTTCTGGGTGGCAGTTCTGTGCTAAGACAACCTCAAATAATTTTATTTCAAGTCCTTGGCATATTGGTAATAAAGAAATGCCAGGATGGTAGAGTTTGTCCCGCCTTTTACTGTAAGTCAGTGATTCAGAAGATACAATATGACTGAATTCAGACATGTATTTTGCATCTACCACACAAGTTTGAAAATCGTCTTTGACGATTTGACTTTCAAGAAAACATGAAGACAGTATACTTGAAATGCATTATTTGTACATTTGCTTTAGTTCACTCCTGTGTTCATATGAGATCAGTATCTCGATGATGCAGTAGGAAAAATGTGATCGCATTATTATTATTTTTTAATAGAACTGCAAAGGGAAGCATAAGGGAAAGATAATCTGCAATCTGTTACCCAGTAACACCCTTCAAAAGATTTTAAAAAATGAAAATACAGTACGAAACTAGAAAGCCACCTACTCAACATAAATGCGTCCAAGTAAACAAACTATTTAAACAACACAGATTACATCACTCACCATTAACATTCAAAATCTAAGAAAATGCGTGGGCCAACTGCTTCCTGTTAATCTGAGAAGGGAATGCTCAACTAGCTTCCCTCTCTTGGAAATATAAAGAATGATGAATTAACTGGTCACTTGCAAAGAACGTATCTAAGGAGTTGTAGAAACACTTCTTTTCTTTTTTGCCATTGTCTCTGATGACATGCTCTTTCAATTACATACCTGCCTCCAGCCTTCATTATTTCTATGTTTCATTATAATGAAGATTGTACTTTGACTTCCAAGGCTGCTCACCGTTGTAAAATCCTATGCAAAACCTTCCTTTCCCTTGCAATCCTCCAGTGCCATAATGACGATGACACAATTCTGCATATTGTTTTTTTACTGATAACATCGCCCCTTGCCACCACACAAAAAAACAAACAGCATAGCGAACTGAGAGACCAAGAAGTCCACAACAGATGCCACCACTGATTTCACATTGCCACCAACAATACTGATTTCAAAGGGAATGCTTAGATTGCAGTATCTTGGTGTCCTGCAGCAGTAAACAAAAAAGTGGAAAATATGAGTTGCTTAATCATAGACAATATTTGCACTCTTAAAATGTACAAAAGTGTTGAAATATCCAAAAATGGCTAATTTTTTAGTCAAAACTCCAATTATTTTATGAAGTGCACATGAAACTTTCATTTGAACTCCCCCTAATTTTCAGTTGTACAGTAACCTGCATGAGGACTCCCTGCATGACTGACGTTGCATAAACGTCAGTGTTATGGCACTTCCACGTTGCATTGCAGAGGGCTGTGCTCTCGTGATGACTAGAGCAAAGGCTGGACCGTGTCCTTCTAATTTCCGCCCCTGTCATTTCTCTGGTGGAACGACGAGCCCTGGTGCCAGCACCATCGCCAGCAGAAGATGCCCTGGGCATGC
>NW_010522743.1:0-33808 GCF_000687285.1 Phaethon lepturus
CTCTATCCTGGCTGAAACCAGGACAAAAATGGAAATGTTTTTTTATATGTGTCAGAAATACTGTATGTGATACATAATGATGCATATCTTTTTTTCCTGTTGGGAACAGACTTACACCCTGAATCCCACCTCTCCCCTTTCTCAAAGGGGAAAGCCAGGAAAAATTTTGCTAGTGCATCTCTCGTAGTAGGCACTTCTGCACTTTCCCTCGCTGCAAGCGAAGTCCGCGCCAAAGGATTCTATGTCATGCTTGTCTCAAATTGCCTATTTTCAAGACTGTCATCCAAAATGAAGCCAAAACAAGCCCTACACTGATACCTTAGAGACTTTATACCAAGGAAAAAAAACCAACCAAAACAACCAACCCCCCTCCTGCAATGTTAACTAACCATAGCATTGATTGATCTGTCTGTGAAAAACTATAGAATCACTATTTTACATATAGTTTTACAAATCTGCATTAAAAAAAGGTGGTGAAATATACAAGCAGAATGTCCTCATGTAATAACGGTGTGTGGTTTGCTTAAAATAGAATTTATTAAAATAAGGGCTGCTCTGGGCAATGTGTCACTAATACACCTGTTTACCTATTTATTAATTTACCTATTTCCTAAACTAAATTAAAACACTTGTACATTTTTCCATTTTTAAACTGCCATCTTGTAAACACCCACTTTTTCTTTGCCCTATTTCTGGATGTATAACTAACAGTAATTTCTGAAGACTTAAGGAAACTGAGGACAAATGCGACATAATGTCTTAGCAAGAAGTTCTTCACCATGTTGTAAGAAGCAATAACGGGACCTGCAGCACTTGTGGTAAAAGTAGCTTGGATAGTGCTGGCAAAAATGGTCATGCATCCTCTTTTTTTGCCCCACTGCCAAAGCTTGGTATTGGTCAACAGGTGTCACGGGAGAAGAGTCAGAGATCACTTGGACAGATCTGATTGAGTGATTTATTGAGTTTTAACCAGTAAATTTAGCTATGTAAAATATTTAATAAATACAGATGGATTGATGGTCAATACTGTACTCTTTACAACACTTAAAGTTAGTATGAGACACAAAGATTATTACTGAAGCTTACTATACATATCTTAAATGTTACATGCATTCAAAGATGTCACTTACCAGCCTATCGATGTCTGGTGTCAGGTAAGAGATCTCTCAGCCTCGAGGGGTAACCTTGAGAGGCACCCCTACTCAAAGGGAGATCCAGCTGCTATGGAGGGAGAGCTCAACGGACCCTGGCAGCTGCAAGTATTTATAGCATAAAGTGGTTGATTTTTAGTCAGATTTTCTCCTGTGTTAATGCGGTTTCAGCTGCTTATCAGCTCAGTCTCCAGCCAAACCAATTTTTTGGGGATTTGGTGCTGTGTTCCCATTGATAACCTCACACAATAGGACTAGCTTTGATTAGGCCTACTTGCTGAGCATTGTCCTGGACCAAAGTTCAGTTAGTTCAAACAGGAGGAGTGCATCCATCATACTCTCCACCCCGTGATTACAGTCAATTCACTTTACTTCACAGAGTGGTGGTATGGTCACCTCTTTCCTCTGTGCCATAAATATAGGGCAGTAAAGATATCACTTTTTTGATAGGCTAGTATATAAGTTAATATATCAGATTGCTAATTCTTTAACACTGACATATTCAGTCATAGCTAATATACATTAAGTGCCATAATTTGATATATAAACAAAAGGTTAACAATAAACATAAAACTACAAAGATTAATGAGACTACATTTGGGTATAACATCAGATTCAAAGCTTCAGTTGCTGTTGGTGACCATCCAAAGACAGTTTCCCACCAATGATATTCTCCATCTTTCTTCACTCTAGGATGCCCTGTATCTCATCTACGTCATGATGGATGGTAATTAGGGTTCTTTGTCCATTGTTTTGAACTCCTTTTAGCAATTAACACAGGTCATCATGTTGCAACTCTTTCCTTCACAATGTGAGATTCATTCCAATGAGGGTAGGCAATAAATGATGATACAATTAGATAAAATGTGTAGCAATTTGTGGGTTGTGACAGGAGCTGAATAGTTAAAGTCACATCCCATAATTTTAGTAAAATTACAAATACAGATATTTGGGTGATTGTGTATATCCACAGCGGTGTTGTCTATAAATACAAAATCACAAAGGATTCTCATGCAAACACATCCATTTCCAACATATACAAGTACAGTTTCAGGGGTTTCATCAGGATGTATTTCAAAATGACAAACATTTTGTTCAGTGTAAAGACAAACATCTTGGGCCTTAATGAGATTAGTTTTACAAAGAAATCCTTATCGACAGTTTGCCGTTTGTTCCCATTTTGTTGGGCCTGTACTCCATGTTCTAAAGAATAGAGTACAGTTCCATGGTGACATAATCCCAGTGCAATGACTGGGTATGTGGTGGATATCGAAGCATTGTGTATTGTTAAAACAAAGACTATGGCTTTACAGCTGGTGGGGTCACAGGTGAAGTTGACTAGATGCTACCAAGATTGGAAATCTTTTTCGAATTGAATTGCTTTTTCCCAAATTACCTTTCAAATCTCAATGGGCAAGGTGCCTTCATTACCTTCCCTTGTAGTTGCCACTATAGAGGATTGCACACATAACTAAGATTGGGTAGAGTTAAAGTTGGAGAAACATTATTCTGGGTGGTGCCAAGTGCATCTAGAATCAGTTGGTGGTCCTTTTCAAGAATTCTTTCCCATTTAGGCAATATATCAGCTAAAAGCCATTGGCTACTTCCTAGTACCAGCAAAGAAGATCTTAATGGATGCTCTAGTTTATACAAATCACTTGTTGCAGAGCTTAATCTGTTTGCAAAAACTTTGGCTTCTGTGCTGTTTAATACTCCTAATATGGTTCCCAGGATGCTAGTCACATCTCTCCTTGCTCGTTTTGGAGAGGTGAGGGTTTGCCCTTGCGACCATGCTAACCATCCCGTATAGGTTGTATTTAGGAATGGTAAACAGACAGGTTTAATTGCAGAGATATTAACCTGCATTGGTAGTTCCACTTGCTTGAGGGACCATGATTGATTAAATAGCACTTGTTGCTGGCCTCTATATTTAATAACATAGGGTCCAATTTCAGAAATCTGTGGGGATAAGGTTACAACAGTCTTGTTGGTGGTCTTGGAGGTAGTAGGATGTATTGTGGGGGCTAAGGTAGTTTTTGGTGTGCTGACATAAATTGTCCCAGTTTCAGTTGTGGATAAATTATATCTCCACGTGCATACTATTTTGTTTTGCATATTTTCTTTTAATGTAAAACTCATTGAACAGCTAGTAGCCTTATTACATCTATGCCACTTTTTGAATGAGCTACACTGAAAACTAGGTAAGTACCTTTCCCCTTCTTTTTGGGGGGATGCGTTTCATATATTATGCTTATATTCCCCTCTGCCAAATTCATGTTAATGGGTGGGATTCCTAAATTTGTACAATTGTATCTTGCTTCATCTTAATGATTGTCATTGTAATGCACTCAGGCTTAGGCGCAGCTATGACTGTTACCATATTGATTAGTATAAATAAAAGAATTGAGGGTCTCCACCCTGTGCGTAGGGCCTGTTGACATATAAACTGGATCTGGTTCACATTGGAGATGGTTACTCCTGTAAGAAGCATAAGTATTCTTCTGGTGGTCAACCTAATCTCCAGTGGAGGTGTTTTGGTATTGTCCCTGGTACTGTTCCTGGAAAGAAATAACACAAGTCTCGGTGGGGAGACTCCAGACTGGCTACCCCTTCTAATGAGTGGCTGGTATATATCCACATTAATACGTTGTTTAGCTCCACTGCTGCCTTCTGTTTTGTCTGTTTTTGCAATAAGATACGGTTTTAAAACAGTGAGGGTTCCCCATATTAGTGGCTTCATGGTCTGGGGGTCTATGGAAGCTGAGACACGGTAGTTGCCACATTCACCCCTATCACTCATAGCTGGAACGCAGGCTGCCTTTGTACCAGCAGTAGAAAGTTCACTAAATGATCGTACAGCGTTAGCAGTGGGTTCTCATTCCTGAGGGTCTATGTCCCCTGCCAATAAGCTATTCAGCACATGATAGAATGCGGTTCCTTGTTAGAGACTGGTCCCCCTGTTAAAAGTACCCCTGGGCCCCAAAAGCCATACACTTCATCTTGGTTTAGCACAATGTGATCTCCTCTGGTTAAGAGGACATGCCATAGATACTCCGATTCGCTCCTGCCAGGCATCCACCCATATTTTTCTTGCAAGTTAGCCACTGGAAGTGGGTCCCATAGAGTGGTTCTTGTGTTTTTTCTTTGGTTTCCCCCTGGGGTCCTGTGGACACTTCAGTTTTAATAGTAGTGGCCATCTTAAACTCCGATTCGTCTAACTCACTCTCTTTACTACTCTCATGCTAACTTCCTGGTCAGGGTCACCCCATATATCCGCATCCCAATCTTCTGGGGGCACAGTTTGGATCTTTACAGGGTCGGGGGGTTGGGGGTCTGGGTTATAATGAGTTCTAATTTGTGCTCCACTCTTTTTCATTTTTCCTTTTCCTCCTCCAGTTGTTTCTGCAATTGTTCTATTCGCATTTCTTGACGTTTTCTTTGTTCAACCTCATCTTGTAACACTTTAATTTCTTTTTCTTTGTGTTTCTTATACTGGCATGCTGCTTCCAAACAGGTTCCCAACATCTTGCATATTATTCTCTTTTCTTTACAATTTTTCAGTTTCCCTCTCACAACGTTTAACTGTTCCTCTATCTTGCTCCAATTATCCCACTTTTCGTGCTCCTAGCCCTCAAAATATCTTGGAGAAGGGCTAATTCCATGCCTCTGTAAATAGTCAGTAATTAAATCCTCCATCCTGCTGACTAGGTCAGGTGTCCTGAGGTACAGCCTACAGTTATACCCTTGCTGTCTTTAGCTTGTTAACTGTAAGAAAATTTTGTCTGTATTACACTGAGTGATATTTGTATAGATACATAGGATGGATGGGAATCTGTGGTGATACGAGCTTCAGTCATGGTATATATAATTTGAAGTATGTATGGTTTGAAGAGGGTTTACACAGATCACATTAGGGCTGTGTTTCACTGATGGCTCTTTGTGTTCTCTATTGCTCATGCCAGGAAGAACATAGTGTCTAAATGTGTGTATGGGAAGATTATTGGGAACAAACGTTTGTGTGCTCCCACCATGCCAGAAGGACGACCAGAAGGAAATTTGTTAATAAAATGGCATATGGGAGAGATTACACTCCGTTTAACAGGGCTTTCTACCTTGATTGCTTCACTGTGCTTACGTGGCTGTACAGCTTACTCAGAGCTGGCTTTGAACCCATTGTCCTAAGGGGAAAGTAAGATCATGTGTGTACCTACCAGCATAACACACTGTTATTATAGATCTTTAAGGATGCTTTCCATAGAGCACAAGAGGTCTCGATTCCCAGGTGTAAGAAATCAGGAAAGGAAGGCATGAGACCAGCATGGCTGAGTGGAGACCTGCTGGTCAAACTAAAGGGCAAGAAGGAAATGCACAGGCAGTGGAAGCAGGGACAGGCATCCTGGGTTGACTACAGGGACACTGCCTGGTTGTGTAGGGATGAGGCCAGGAAGGTCAAGGTGCAGCTGGAGTTAATCTTGGTAAGGGATGCAAACAGTAGTAAAAAGGGCTTCTATAAGTATGTCAGGCAGAAAAGGAAGGTCAAAGAAAGCATATCCCCCCTTGATGAGCAAGACTGGCAAACTGGTAACAACAGACGAGGGGAAGGCTGAGGTACTCAATGACTTCTTTACCTCAGTCTGCACTGGATGTGTCTCTTCCTACACCTCTCAAGGTAATGGACTGCAAGATGGGGACTGGAGGGGCGAAGTCCTTCCCACTGTAACAGAAGATCAGGTTCAAGACCACCTGAGAAACCTGAACACACACAAGTCTATGGGACCTGAATGAGACTAATCCCAGGGTCCTGAGGGAACTGGCTGATGTAGTTGCCAAACCACTTTCCATGATATTTGAAAAGTCATGTCAGTCAGGTGAAGTCCCTGGAGACGGGAAAAAGGGAAACATTGCACCCATTTTTAAAAAGGGTAACAGGGAGGACCCTGGGAATTACCGACCTGTCAGCGTCACCTCTGTGCCTGGGAAGGTCATGAAGCAGATCCTCCTAGAAGCTATGCTAAGACATATGGAGGACAGGGAGATGATTTGAGACAGCCAGCATGGCTTCACCAAGGGCATGTCCTGCCTGACCAGCCTAGTGGCTTTCTATGATGGAGTGACCACATTAGTGGACAAGGGAAGGGCTACCAATGTTTGCTATCTGGATTTCCGAAAGGCCTTTGACACGGTCCCCCAAAACATCCTTCTCTCTAAATTGGAGACATATACTTTTGATGGATGGACTGTTGGGTGGATGAGGAATTGGTTGGATGGTTGCATCCAGAGGATAGTGATCAACGGCTCGATGTCCATATGGAGATCAGTGACAAGTGGTGTCCCTCAGGGGTCTGTGTTTGGACTAGTACTCTTTAATATCTCCATCAATGACCTAGACAGTGTGAACAAGTGCACCCTCAGTAAGTTTGCAGATGACACCAAGCTGAGTGATGTGGTTGACACACCTGACGGACGGGATGCCATCCGAGGACGGTCCACACCTCAGGTCCACATCTAAGGGTAGGACCTGGACAAGCTCAAGGAATGGGCCCATGTGAACCTCACGAGGTTCAACACGGCCAAGTGCAGGGTCCTGCATCTGGTTTGGGACAACCCCGAGCATCGGTACAAGCTGGAGATGAAGGGATTGAGAGCAGCCCTGTGGAGAAGGTCTTTGTTGTACTGGTGGGTGAAAAGTTGGACATGAACTGGCAATGTGCGCTCATAGCCCAGAAGGCCAACCACATCCTGGGCTGCACCCAAAGCAGGGCGAGGGAGGGGATTCTGCCCCTCTGCTCCGCTCTGCTGAGACACCACCTGGAGTCCTGTGTCCAGCTCTGGAGACCTCAGCACAGGAGAGACATGGACCTGTTGGAGTGGGTCCAGAGGAGGCCACCAAAATGATCAGAGGGCTGGAACAGCTCTGCTGGGAGACCAGGCTGGGAGAGTTGGGGTTGTTCAGCCTGGAGAAGAGAGGGCTCTGGGGACACCTTACTGCAGCTGCCAGGACTTAAAGGGGAACTATAAGAAAGGTGGGGACAAATTTTTTAGCAGGCCTGTAGCAATGGACAAGGGGTAACAGTTTTAAACTAAAAGAAGGTAAATTCAGACTAGGTATAAGGAAGACATTTTTAATGATGTGGGTGGTGAAGCTCTGGCACAGGTTGCCCAGAAAGGTGGTAGATGCCTCATCCTTGGAAACATCTGGGGTCAGGTTGGATGGGGCTCTGAGTAACTTGGTCTATTTACAGATGTCTCTGCTCATTGAGGGGTGTTAGACTAGATGGCCTTTAAAGGTCCCTTTCAACCGAAAGATTCTATTAATCTGTGATTCTATGATTCTGTGATGATATAGCCCACTTTACCAAAAGCAGGGCTCTTAAAGTGTTTTTTTTTCTTTGTAAATAACAACCATGATTGGTCTCCAAAAATTCATAATTTTAAGATATTCTAGTAGTGCTTCCTCCAGGACGTGACACCTAAACACCTGAAAGTCAAACTAATCAATGGTGTTACCCAGTGTGACTGGGAGAATTATACTGGAGATTAATCTGGCTGTTGTGCATTTAACAGCATTTCAAGAAAGAATGCTTTGGAGAGACAGCCCTGGGGTTTTTTGTGTTTTATTTTTTTTTTAATCCTGTCTCTTCTTCACGTGTGGAAATGATGAGGAAATTGCTCCTATTATGCAAAACCTTATTTGTCAATCTCTTCAAAAAATCAGGAAACATTCATGAAAGCCAGGGAGGAAGTTCATATCAGCTTTAGCTAATCTGCAGAAAATCCAGCCTACATGACTCCCGTGTCACTGCTGCTCCTTTCATCTATTCTTTATAAGGAATCTATTGAACTTTAATTAATATGAAAAATTCAGGTTTTCATCTGATTTAAATGTGACTGACATCATGCTGCTACTAAAAGTGGAACAAAGTCCAAGTGTGATGAAAACAATGCTGAATGTCTGGATTCAAGAGGGAATCTCGGAGCCCACAGAAAGCATAATCTCAGAAATCTGTAATGCTGTGTAAGAGATAAGTAAGTGAATGCCAAAACCTCATTTATATAGATGTCTGTGATAAGGATAAGAGAGTGACACATGAAATATCTATATTATCCTCATCCTGGAAAGTTTTCCGAGAACTAATCTCACTCTTTCTAGTCAGATTGCAGCGGTTAGAGACCACGAGACGAATTAATGCTGTCCGAGTTCAACATAGAGGAGCGAAATCCCATGGACTACAATGAAATACATGCATCTGTCTTTGAGGATGAGCAGCATGGGGACACTTTAAGGTCTGAGGGTTAGGTAGAATAAAATCTTGGTGCCTCTGTTTCTAAGCACTGCAGCATCTATATTGTGATGTAACGAGTTTGTAAAGTAAACCCCAAAATTTGGAGTTTGATACATAGGCTTGCCATGCAACAAATTTGACGAGGTAAACAACTTAGAAGAGCAATGTTTAACATCGAGGAGATCAATCTAGAGGAAAACATTGAACACTAGGATGACCTCTTTAGAAATTAGGTATCTTAACCAGGGCTATAGATGTTTTTCTGTGCCTCCACAGATACCACGTTTGAAAGTCAGAACTGATAAAAACTCTTCTGCATTTTTCCCCAGGTGAAGAACCTCAGATTTCATTCCCTCTTCAAGATGTAAGGATTTGAATGATCATCTCAAAAGGGACCTTGTCCTCTTTCAATAATGTTCAACAACAATAAAATACACCCAAAACTCTTGTGTGATGGCATCTTACACAGACATTTCCAAGTGAGCATTAATCTGACAGCTGTGGAACTCGGGAGGCACAGCTTCTCCAGCATACACAACCCATGTCTTGCAGAATTGTACGTCTCACAGGAAGTCCTCGCTGCCATGGAGACACAGCTAGAATGATGTTAATTAGGGTATATCTGCACAGGATAACCACCCACCTCTGGATTGCAATGGAGACAGAAACATGTAAGTCAAAAGACAGTTAGAATTATTTCCTTGGATACCTGTTGGTTGTTTCCTGTATTAAGTTCCATATACCTATTTCTATAAGGATAGCTGCTGTTATGGTTGGCTGAAGCTCTGGCTAGAAGTGACTTCTCTCTAGAAGTATGTGGAAAAATAAGTGTAAAAGAATAAATGAAAACCAGTGTTTAAAGTGAGTAACTGAAATATACATCTAAGCTTTCCAAGAAGTAACATGACTTTCAGTTTTGTTGTATGCTTTGAACTTCACAGCTGTGTATAATTGTGTTGAAAAGAGAGTACTATTAATTGCTCTTGTGGTATCAGTGGTGGTCCCTGTAGCATTGTGATACTTCCTCCTTGAGCTGCATGACTTATTTCCCTGAAATAGAGAAGAAAAAAAAGGCTTAGTACTTGGTCGTCTTTACTTGCTAACTTCTGCAGTCATATTAGGAGACATTAAACCAGCATCTTCAGCCTACTTTCCTCCTTCAGCTGCATGACTTATTTCCTTGAAATAGAGAAGAAAAAAAAGGCTTAGTACCTTGGTCGTCTTTACTTGCTAACTTCTGCAGTCATATTAGGAGACATTAAACCAGCATCTTCAGCCTACTTCCAGTAAAAAGAGCTACGTCTCGATCTAGATCTTTGGATGTGCCATTAATGTTTTCTAGGCAAATGTCATTACTTCACTGGGGTCTGAGCATATTATAAAGGAAGTATTTGTTGGCATGTGCAAAGTGCTTTCATAGAGCTTTGCCATTTCAAACAAGGCTGAAACCTTCTCCCACGGCCCCCAGATTTTAGCAGCAGAGGGAAAGGTTAATAGTGCTCGTATAGAACTAATGCTCAGCTTCAATCCAGTTTTATGCTAAAGCCAAGAAGCTTTCAGACTCAGTGATTTATCCTCTGATCACCTGTTTGGAGCAAGATGTTAAGAGGCACTGGTTTATCTGTTCCTAGCAAATTCAACACTAAAGCTTCCTTATATTTGAACCTGAGCTGAGTTTGGCCAAGAATTCTGAAAAAATCAAACACTGATTCGAAAATGTAGAAATATATACAGTATAGTTCCAGCACCTTGATACAGGATGACAAGAAGAATAATGAAAGCCTCTGTCTGTCAATGATTAGTTCCAGGAAATATTTTCTGCACACTAAACTCTTAAATCTGAAAATTTCATTGGAGAATATCAGTGTCTCAGGTTTTACCACACTTGATTAATTCCTGTATTTTTTGCAAAAGAACATTTTACCTGTTTTAAATATTTTGAAATAATTGTCTATTTTTTGCAGTACTTTTACTTTTGCCTCCAACTTTGCCAATAGAGCAAGCAACCACCCTAAAAAAGAAGGTCTTTCTCTCCAAGGCCTGAAGTAAAAGACTTATACTTGCATAGTGGCCAACATGGTGGAAAAGAGATTTAGAAATTTTAACAGTTTTTTTTCCACAACAAAAAGGGAAATTTGAACATGAAACTACTGATAAAATTAATTTGTCATACTGAACAGATGCATTCCCAAAATTGAGCAAAGTTTTAATTTTGTTACCCAATGGTAGGCATTAAAAAAAAAAAAAAGACTATTATTGGAATTGAATAAGACATTCAATCACAAAATATTTGTTTCGAAGTGTCCCAGAAAAACTCTCAGAATAAAGAAAAATCCAAACAAACACATGTACACACACCTAAGTCGTAATTAAGTTCTCCCTTATTTACCTTTTCATTGTGAATGGGGAAAACTTATTCCAGTTGAAAGAATATTGAAAAACTGTTGTGCAGACACTTTTCTCTCTGAATGTCACAGAGCTAGGGTTTTTTTCTACAGCAGTTTGAATGCAGTTTTATAAACTGTTTTACAATGAATTAAACTACTTTGAATTTGATTAGACTAAAGAAAACCACCATTTTACATGAAACTGAAAACTCATTTCTTGATTTTTATTACTTTTTCTTCCAGACACCATAATATAACAAAGTCACTGTTCTGACTGTCTGTTGGCAAGTCCAGAATGGGACAGGTAACCACAGAAGAGCAAGGAGCCAAGGTCACCTGCTGGAGGTGAAAGCCATGCATGATGACATCTGCACATGCATCAGCGCAGTGATGCAAACTCTCCTTCTACCTCTCAGAACACATGAACTTGCTTATGGGTGGCCCCAGACTCTGGAATTCTCTTTATTCATACCTCTTGCTTCAGTCCTCCTCTCTATCCCTTCTGCAGTGTATTGGCCATAGTGGACAAGCTGCAATGGAGCTCTTTCCTATCTCCTTTGCTGTAAATGGGCACTGGTTACCAGTCACATATACTCAAGCAGGCAAAACCAGACACAGGTCTTCTCATACAGGTGCTGGTTTTAGGTGATGGTGGTGGAATTAAGATTTCATGCATGCTGCTTATATGAGGGAAGAGGCTAGAGACTTCTTTCCAGCTTCTTCCTGCTGGAGCAAAAGGTTAGCCATTTTTAAAATAAATTATTGTAAAGGTGAAGGAAGGATGTACAACTTATACCAGCTGAAATTCTGGGAGATGTCAGACGGTTGTGATGGTGCAGGTGTTACAATAGAGGGCCACAGTAGCACAGATGATACTTTGCATCCTTGTAAGGAATGTTCAGGATGCTCCATGGAAAAGCCTCCCTGGATAAATGGCCTATAGATTGTCTATGGAGGATATAAGTCCTGGGTGAGCTGGAGGTACCATCTTCTAGGTGTCATCTGAGAGCCTCTTAAAACAACTCAAAGGATGATCCAAAGGCATCCTCTAGATAATCTAAACAGACAGAACCAGGTCTTCAGTGTACCACTTTTGGTCCTTCTGCAAAATAATGCAAAGCAAGATAAATTATCTTGTTAGTCTTCACTTATAAAGTTACAAAATTGCCTTTCTCTGTGCTTGCTTAGAAATGAAAGGGTCTGTACTGTGGAGGATTCAAGGAACTGCAGATCTCCTTGGAGAAGCACAGAACCTACAGCACAGGGAGGATGGTGGTTAGGTGGCAGGAGCAGGATGTCTTCACGTCATATGACAGCCATAGATGGGAAAGAAATACTAACTGAGAATTTTAAAAATATTTGAGACAATCCTTCATTGCACTGCAGCTAGGTATCATTTACTTTTATGCTTGTGTGTTGCTCCACACACTGTTCAGTACAGTGACTCTAGTTTTACCAAGAGTGTGAAAACCAGTGTATGATTTTTTGGTCTTAGATTATTGTCCATATCAGTATATACTGAAAGGCTCTTGCCAAAGGTGATGCCCCACACATTAAGCAAAGGGAGATCTCAGAATAAATTCACAAGATGGAGTGGAAGGTAAAATACTGCCTGCCAGGGCAGCAGGAGAGCAAGGATTATAACCAGCAGTTCAGTTCCCTGTCTAGTGCCCCACTTAGGAGACTGTATTTCTTCTGCTAAGCTTGTAGCTGAATGTGATATCCAGCAAGTACAGCACAAGGCTGGTTGTTGTCTTTGCGGGTCCTTGAGAATTGTTTCTTTTATCTGACAGCTATGCCTACATATTTTACAAGTTATGATGGATGCCCATGTATGCTGTGTTTTGTAGATTTATTTAATTCACCTCTTGTTATTACTGAAAGCGTAATAGGGCTGCAGCAAAAATAAAACACCTGTGGTCTTTGACAGAGTGACTTAAAGAGAAAGAAGAAAGCTTTCAAGGCATGAAACATGTAAGAGAATTAATTGAAACAGGTGGTTGCAGCTAAATGGTACTGCTTAAACTTTAACATTTCATGGATCAGTAGGAAATTTTACCTGACTACCGTTTTAGACACGCTTCAGAAAGTCCAACCAGCATTTTTAGTTAGTCTTTGCTAGAATTTAGGAACCTGTTCATACTTCTTTACTGATTTTTGAGCTGGCAATATAGGAAATAGTCAGACAACACTATTTAGAAATAAATTAGACAAAACCTTCTTACATTCTGTAACTGTGTTCAGTGCCATATACTGTAGCAAATTTCTCTCTGCAATTGATATGAATTTACACTCTCTTCATCCATCATGCTGTCTAAACAATTAGATATTTCCTCGCATGCTCTGAAGGCACATAGCAAGGCCACCTTGCTACAGAATGTGATTTGCATCTCTTATCTTTAATGATGAACTGTATGACGTGGGTCAAAAGACGCTTGTTGTTATTACTTGGCAATATTGGACATTACAAACTATGTGTAAACATAATATAAGAAAAAATACATATAAACTATAAAGAGATGCAAGGTTGTAACTATCAGAGGAGCCTCGCTCCATATGTAAACAACAGGATGTGGCATAAGAAACACAAGCGGTTTGAAGATGGAGTTTAATAGATCTATGAATGGAATTATTTGACAAGGTCACCTAAACCCATAAGGGACTGTTTTCAGCGATGCAGTTTACTGTCTTCTTTCTATTACTGCAAGGACAGCTTAGCAAACAGTGTGGAGAACAAGGCTCCTAGTCATTTTGTTCCAAGTTGATGTGGTGCATCACTCAACGTCTGAGCACTAGAACAATCAGAAGGGACACATTAAACAAGTTACAAGATATGTGGTCATCAATTATGACATATAAAGTAGATTTAAAAAATGTCACCAGGCAAGATATTTAAAAATTATTAGCAGTGTTGGTTATTGTGAGGTGTATCTCAGTTTTGTGTGTCCAGCTTTATTTACTAAGTGAAAATACGTGTTTTCACAAAATCCCTTGAGGGGTGAACAATTAAGATCGAGCAATCAAAAATGAATGTTCATATTTGTAGTCTTCCCCTAAGCTGCTGTTGTCTTTACAATTACTTAAGTAACATCCAGTCCTACAAGTGAAACTAGCTGCAACAAATTCTTAATGGCAACAAGAGAAGAAAAAAAAAAACAATCCAGCTTTATAAACTGTTTCAAGCCAAATCCTCCTCCCTGGATGCTTTTGGACGTAGATGAGCTCTGCACCTGCCTCAGTTATCCCCGGCCTGAGGTGCATGCCAGAGCTCAGGTGCCAAGGGAGGTGTCCTGTCAACCCTTCTCAGGCTGAAGGAGCTGGAGCAGACTCTTCATTTCAGGTGGGGAAGAGTGGCACTTGGGACTGGGCTTTAAAGGTCAAGTCAAGAGCGAAGGTTAAGTCCAGTGTCTTTCTGACAATTGGAGAGGCAAAAGCCTGTGTGAAAAGATGGGCCTGCAGCATACCCTGGAAAGCCAGCTCCTTAGCTGCTATAAGTCTCTCAAGCTGCGCTGATGTCGACAAGGTTATTTCTGTCAGCTGCGCATTGGCCCCATATGAGCAGCAAACTGCTTTGCTAGGAAGAAAGAAGTACCTTGTATGAGTTGTGCTAAAAATCCCCTACAATTAGCTCCTTCCCACTGAAATCTAGAGGCAGTTAGCTCAGGCAAAGTAAATTTCCAGCAAGCACAATGCACACAGAAGGACAGTGACATGAGACTTGGGATCCAAGGCGTAGCAAGACTCGCGCAGCTATGCAAAACTCAAGTTGAATGGAACCAAAAAGGAACTGGGAGCAGCTGCGAGCAGAGTTAGAAAAGAGTCCCTGAAAGATATATGACTGTGTCAGCAGGCAGTGTCATTAGGTAACAGATGTGGTTTGCGAGCCGCTGTTGCTGCTATGCTAATCAGGCCCACACAAGTAGGACAAATAGATGAGCGGTGCAGGTCTTCGACGTCAACCCGAAACACAGCCCCTCACCGAGCAAAGGCGGCTGCTGCGGCAAGCGCGCGCCGCACAAGGAGACTTTGTGTCGTTTGCGAACAGCCACTAGGAAAGAGTTTATCCTGGGATCACAGCTCTCGTTTGCAGGAGGGCAAAGTTCGCCTTCAATATGCAGAATTTTCTGAAGTCTAAATACTCAAGACACATATCTTACGTTTCAGCACAGATAAGGATATGGGAATTATTTGTAAAATAACAGGATGGACAATGTAAAATCTAGCTGCAAATAATCTACACCTAGGGTTTTGACTTTCTCAGTGGTCATGCGGGTAAATAAACCTTTATAGATAACTGAGCCAGCAGCTGTCTTCCCAATTACTAATTGGCATCCGTTCAGCTGATGGCATTGCATAAGACCTTTTTTTCAAAGAGAATGCAAAGTTCAATTGAGAATGATCTTTTGGGTGCACTTAGGGTGTTCTTTTATGGTGTGTAAGGTTGCTTTCATCCATTTGGGGAGCTGGCTAACTTTAAAAGAACTTTTCAAGGAAGACTAATAGATAGTGCAATGGTTTAATTCCACAATTTGCTGATCCAGCCAAACTCTTTTGCTACTAGAACAAGAAAAGGCAAATTAATCTAAGGAAAGAAGACTGTACCTGATTTCGCTCTGCATTTTTTTTTAAAGCTATTTCAGGGACAGGCTCCAAGCTCGTAAGGAAATACTCAACATGCTGTTTTAGAAAATATGTCAGCTGTGTAATTGAATAATGTAGAATGTATTCATCATGGCTGTGTACCTGGAGACACCTAGAAAAAGCATCTGCTGAACAGAAAATGCTGAACAGAAATACATTATTTTTTAAAAAAACCCAAAGATTGGCATCAAAACTTAGTATTGTGTTTTGTGGTGCCAAATATGCATTGTACACTCCTGGCCCCTGGAGCTATAAAAATGTAAGCTACCACCAGAATTATGCTCGATAGTTCCAGCTGGTTCCATTCTGCCATGAATACTCCAGTTCAAAGATTTCACAGTGACAGGAACACAAGATGTGTTTTCTGAACTTGTCTTTTGTTATTTTAATAAAATACTTAGAAATACATTTGATTTTTTGAAAAGATTTTCACTTCAGTGATCTTCAGAATCACAGAATCACAGAAACACTAAGGTTGGAAAGGACCTTCAAGATCATCAAGTCCAACCATTAATCCAGCGCCACCATGTCCCCTAAACCATGTCCTGAAGTGCCACATCCACACGTTTCTTGAACACTTCCAGAGATGGCGACTCCACCACCTCCCTGGGCAGCCTGTTCCAATGCCTGACCACCCTCTCAGTGAAGACATTTTTCCTAATATCCAATCTAAACCTCCCCTGGCGCAACTTGAGGCCATTTCCTCTCGTCCTGTCGCTGGTTACTTGGGAGAAGAGACCAACACCCTCGTCGCCACAACCTCCTTTCAGGTAGTTGTAGAGAGCGATAAGGTCTCCCCTCAGCCTCCTCTTCTCCGGACTGAACAACCCCAGTTCCCTCAGCTTCTCCCCATAAGACTTGTGCTCCAGACCCCTCAGCAGCTTCGTTGCCCTTCTCTGGACACGCTCCAGCACCTCAATGTCCTTCTTGTAGTGAGGGGCCCAACACTGAACACAAACTGGACACAAATCTTCACTCACAAACACATGAAACTTTTAAAATGTGATACTTTCATTTATTGGATACAGGTCATGCAGTAGTTTTAGAGCCCCATCAAACAAAGGAAACGGAGATAGCTCCATTGCTTGCAAAGGAAGGTAGGTCATGTTCTTATCAGTTGCTGTGTCTTGCTGGTGCACTATGTGACACAAATAAGGGCAGCCCAGTCCTGCAAAGTGCTTATGAGACTGAATGTCAACTGATTACATTTTTGGTTGGTGATTTCCAAATATGAATTGTATATTTTCACTTTAGCCTGGGTGAATTTTGTTCAAGACTAAAGTAGAGGAGAAAAAACCCCGAACAAAAACAAGAGACAGGTAGTAGAGGTATAGGAGATAAAAATATATAAACTCGAGATCTTCCATGGACACCATGAATCTATAGATAGTGACTCCTGTGAAAATAAGGTATCCAGGCATCTTTAAAAACTTCTGTCTTCCCCCTCCCCCCAAGGTTCTGTGTTCTCAGTTTTGGAGATACCCAACACAGGGTACTCAGGACTTAGAATTTGAATATATTCTTACATCACCTAAGAAGACACCTTGGGAACTGGAGTACTGAGATGTTGAAGATAAATTACTGCCTGTCTCCTCCCAGTTGTGAGAGTACCTGTGGGTGTCTGGTCTCTGCTAGGAGGTTTGTGGTGGACTTTTGAGGTCTGCGCTAACACAAGTTGTTGCCCTGCTTATAATCCTAATTAATCCCAAGGGAGAACGCTTCGTTGCTGGTGAGAAGAAGTCTTCCTCCTCAAATTCATCAGGAATGAATTACATGCAAGAGAGAGTTCCCATCCCCTACAGGAACCTCTGTTTGAATTGACACTGAACTGCTTCCTCAGACAGGAAATCTTGGAAATAAGGTGCAATATATGCATGTACCATCACATTCATCTTCACAACTAGGTAGTTACACCTTGCTTGATGACACCTTGCATTTCCAAGCTTTGTGAGTGTAAACCTTGCTCAGGCAGGAAGTTTTTATGGTTATCCAGATTGCAACATATGTTAACAAGAATATAGGGTAATAATGATGAAGTTAATGCTGCCTTTATGTCTTTAATTTCAAAGTGACAAAGAAATACGTGATTCAAAGTGCTGTATTTAAAAGGTCTGGTTTTTTTTTCTTAATACAGGAATTATAGTATTACTATGCTAATCAGATCCATACAAGTAGCATATCCCCTGATTAAGGTGGAATTCATCTTACATGATATTGACTGTGTAAAAATTAGACATCTGTGTTAGCTAGTTTCTTGGTTATCTCTACTGTTGATAGAGAGAAACACCTCCAGGAGACAATTCATCACAGTGTCTTGGATGGTGATATGTCTCAAGGTCATGCCAAGTATCCAAGCTAAATTCTCTGTGTTGAGGGCTAGCAGAATCAGGAGGTGTTACCAATGAGAGGATATCCCTTTCCACAAAGCAGGAGTCTGCCCTGTCTGCCCTGTGATTTACTTGGAATTATAAAGGTCAAAGTAATCAAGTTCTTGCATCAAAGACCTTGTGAGTCAAAAGCTCTGTGCTTATGAGTCATTAGAGCCCTGGGATCAATGGGAAGTGTGGTTTTAATGAAAATAAGGTACCACAATAAGCAGATTTAGGGTCTCATTTCTAACATTAGGCACCCTGTTTTGAAAATGTTGGCTTAACCTCTCATTTTCTGTTAAATCACCTATTTAATACGTCATATGGCTACGTCAAAGAAGTGCTGTAAGATTTAATTAATTTTTGTAAAGCTCTTTGAGATCCTTAGGTAAGAGGTACTATACTATATAAGTGCAAAGTATTACTACATTAATGAATAGACATCACAGAAAAGGTTAAGGTCAATTAACATTTTCTTGCCATTTATACATACATTTTCAGATCACAAAAAGAAACTAGTATCAATTTAGTTAATTTCACTTGTATCCATTTTCAAATGAGTTATTTATAATTGATTTGAGTTGAAGTCTTAGAGATCATCAAAATGGCAATAAATTATAACCTGCTTATAAGCTTCTAACACCCTATGGTTTTAGGCTGCTTTGTTTTAATTGAAATGTAAGTGTTTCAATTACACGTTATAATTAAAAAGTTTCAGGATCAAATTATCCATCTTTTTAAAATGTCTCAGGCAAGAAAAAAACCCCCACCCAAGACTATCCATGAGTTCTTGGAAATGTCTGTATAGGTAATGATTCCCTGTGTTTTTGAATATGAACTCTACAGCTTAATTGAAGCAGTAAAAGGTGTTTTCACAAAAACTGTTGCTTTACTAAACATCTGAAAAAGGCTGAAACCAAGACAGGACATGTAATTGACTAACCCTATAGAAATTTCTTCTGAAAATCACGTTTAAGCACTTTGTTAAGCACGGAGAAACACTCACATGCACTGCTGTAACCTTAAAGAACTCAGACTAACATTTTTCAGAGAATGTCAAGACTCTCAAATCCTATGAAATTTCATCAAGATTTGGGTAATTATTAGAGAGGTTCAAGTTGAGAGACATCTATATCAAACTAACCACATTGTGAGTCACTTCCATTACACATGGAATATTACCCTACTCTAATTAGAACCATTCGATCTTACCACCATGTTTTAATTAAGATCTTGCTTTACATTCTTGCCATTAGAGATGCTCGAGTTAAAAAAAAAACACCAACAAACTTAGTCAAGAATATTTTCATAAATAAACACAGTTAATCAACACACTGCTTCTAGAGGGGTCATGTTATTTGAATATTCAGTGAGCCAGATGTTTTGGAAAAATGCTTATGAATCCTGAAAGTATCAAGCAGAAATGTTTGAACTAATATATATTTGCTGTACTCTAATTTATTATTTACTATTCATTCACCCCGTTTGCAAAAACATTTTAGGAAATTCTCATATGAATTAGGTGAGTAGCCACACATCTGGGTTTTCTTTAAATCATTCTGTCTCTCCTTAAATTGGATTATAATCTCAGAGGATGCAAATATTAGTTTTGTTACTGATTTTATGAGAGCAGGTGTTAATATTTCGTTTATATTGGAAAAATTATTGAAGTTGGCATTTATTTATATACCACATGCATCATAAAGAGAAGAAAAACTCATTTACTCCTGCAAAATGCTGAGATCCCCATAACTTCATTAGCTTCACTGGAGAAAACAAATCTCACTGAGTGGACCTTCAAGTAAAAAAACCATGAATTTTACATTAATATTTAATCACCTCTTGAATTATTGGTACTATAAAAACAATATTCATAGAATAGAATAGAATAGAATAGAATAGAATAGAATAGAATAGAATAGAATAGAATAGAATAGAATAGAATAGAATAGAATAGAATAGAATAGAATAGAATAGAATAGAATAGAATAGAATAGAATAGAATAGAATAGAATAGAATAGAATAGAATAGAATAGAATAGAATAGAATAGAATAGAATAGAATAGAATAGAATAGATTGAGTTGGAAAGGATCTTTAACAGTCATCTAGTCCAACCCCCCCTGTAATGAGAGCCGGGACATCTTCAACTCGAGCAGGTTGCTCAGAGCCCCGTCCAGCCTGACCTGGGATGTTCCCAGGGATGGGGCATCTACCACCTCTCCGGGCAACCTGGACCAGGGTTTCACCACCCTCATCATTAAAAATATCTTCCTTAGATCTAGTCTGAATCTGCCCTCTTTTAGTTTAAAACCATCACCCCTTGTCCTATCGGCCCTGCTAAAATGTCTGTTCCCACCTTTCTTGTCAGCCCCTTTTAAGTACTGAAATTGTTATTAAAATTACCCATGTAACAATTCCTTAATGTTCTTTTTGCTCAGACAACCATGCAGGTGGAGGCAGATAAACCCTCAGCTCATGCACTGTGACCCTTTGTAGGTCAGATGCCATTTTATTTTGCCTGAATTGAACCAAATTGCAGTTGTTTGACTACCACAAAGACATCTGTGCTTGAAACAAAGACATCAAGCGACAGAGGAGCCAACACTTCCATTGGTAATTTGTTCCAGTGATTAATCCCTTTCATTCTTTGCAACACGTACCTTCTTTCCAGTTTTAACCTGGCTTGGTTTGGCATCATTCTGTTACAGCTTTCTCTTAAAAAGCCATTTAAAACCTCCAGTTTTCTGCTTCTGGAGGACTTATCAAGTCACCTCTCAACCTTTCTTCAAGCTGGAGCTGCTCCAAGGGAAAAACATGCAGTTAATGGAGACAGGATAACCATGCACAAATTAACCTGGGAAGCTGTCCTAGGAAAAAAGCTATCTCACTTCTGGAAAAAATTACCTTCAGTTAGAAACCAAATAATATTTTCTTGGTCAGAGTGGATTTCCTATGGTTCCAGGAGTTGTGTCCTGCAGTCACAACCTTTTTCTCAGGGCAAGCAAACTTTTACAGGATGCATATAGATGTAGACCTAGACAAAAGAAACACTCTAAGCTCTTTAAATAGGAAAATGAAAGCTGTTTTTTTCCTAGCATTTAAATAATTTTTGTAGCTTTGCCTGTACCCTGTCCAATTGCTATAAGCTTGTCTCTTTTAAAAAAATAATAATAAAGCCAACAAGACCAAGCAAGATTATTTGGCTCATTAATGCCACATAAACAATTAGTATTAACTTTTGCTGCTTCTCAAGGAGTCAGGCTTGTCCTTCTGGTCCAGTAACTTAGTGACCAGGCCGTTATATTGAGTTTCTGTTACACTACAGTGCTGTATAATTTGAGGGTTAGTGGTTTACCAGGATGCAATCCCCAATCCTGTAATGTTCCTCGTGTTTATGTGTGCAACTAGCTATACAGATGCAAATATCTGTATGCATTTTTCTTTGAACCCTGCTTGTCAGATTGTCCTGCAGGATTTCCTTGTCACTATCGTTATCCATCATTCTGCCAATAATTACCCACTTTTTGGCAGCTGTATCATGTTTACTTCTACATCACTATGGAAACACTGAATTTTCTCAGCCCTACTATAGATTCCTGCAGAATCCTACCAGAAATACTTTCTAGTGAAATGTTTCCTGTAAGTATTTTTTCTGATGTCCAGTTCAATCTTCACTGTTTAACTGTTTTTCTGTGAAGCTATGCTTCTCGTACAGTGTTACCTGATACTTTAAAAAAGAATAAGCATATGGGTATTTATATGCCCATTTGAATACTCATTATGGACTTTGTCCTAGTTTAGGCACCTGAATGCACGAGAGCTGCTCAGCCTGTTATTCAAGACTGTGGGATCACAAGCCAGCACCTTCCTTTCTCTCTTGTGGGAAGTTTTTTTCCTTTTCTAAAATATAGTGCAGATTTTTAGACCTCTCTTTCTTTCAGTCATGACGGAGAACCGATCTTCTCAAACTGAGGTACTGCTTTGTAGACGTTTCAGTCGACACACCATATCTACTTCAGTTAAGGTTATTTCTTTAGAGATGCTTCAGTTTATGCACAAAATGAAGTTTGTGCTCCAAATGGATGGCCAGGGCTGACTCAGCAGCTCTCTCTTGCCAGAAGAAGGCATCCTGACTTTTCTCATCTTTCCACCTCCCCTAGCTGGCTCCCGGCCACATGCTCCAGCTGTTTTCCATATGCAGGCTCTGACATTTGTCTGAGTTCCTGATGAGTCAATTCCACCCATTAAAGCAGAAGAAACAGCCCAGCAAAACAGGGAATAAATTCAAGCAGAGTTTGCAAGTTGAATTAGCTCACCAAAGGGTCAGATAAGCCACACAGGCAACAGAAGGGAATGGCTTGAAACAGAAGAAGGTGGGGAAGAGGAGGAGAAGAGAAGGAAGGGAGGGTGAAAACTGCCTCTTTAGGCAACAGAAAGCTGTTAGACTGACTTAGAGGTCCCATCTGCCTGCAGCCTTCAATAGCACACTCATACAACGCTCTTGGACCAAGTATTTACACACTAAACCCATCTGAAGTGTTATATTAGGCAGGTGTTGTAAATCTCCATGTGAGGTGATTTTAGGCATTGTAATAGCTAATATGCATACCCAAAGTAATATGTTTCATCTCTTAATTATCCCTACCAAACTCATAATGAAAGATGACATTCAAATTTGTAAAAGATATTTTTTGCATTAATTAGTACTGGCTGATATTTCATTCTTTGAATTTCCATCAACTTAATTCCTACTTCTTTTTTACATATTTTCCATAACTTAAATATTTTCCATGTCACTCTGACAACCCTGAAGCTTACCAGATGATCCCACACATACTTTTTGAATATTATCAGATCAGTATTTTTTTCAGTCTCAGGATTTTTTTTGGTATTCCAGGATCTATTAAGAATATCTTAGTAGCTGAATCATATTTCATTGAATAACTCTTGAAAAACTGTAATGTGTAAGTTGTCCAAGCCTGTTGATATAAAAGGTAGTATATTTTAGGTATTATTTTTTGTACTCTTCAGTTATTAATGAATTAAAGAATTTTTCATCTTCCTTAAACTGAATCTCCTATTCCATCATAATAGCTTTCATTTCCCTAAACAACCACTTCTTCTTCTGAATGAATTCTAGTCTGGTTTTAAAACCTTGAAAACTTTACCCCTGGGGGAGAATACAAACAAACCTTCAAAACATTCTCACAACTGAAGGGGAATGACATTTCTCTTGGGTTTCTGTGTGATGAAAAAAATAGCGGTGGGAAATCAGAATATCTCTCGTCGTTGCCCTATACCTTAAAGAAATTATTTTACTTTGAAGAAAGAGTTACACCATATCAGGTCTATAAAGCATTAAGAAGATTGTTACAACAAGGAAAAAGCTGAGGTTGGATTAGACCATGAGTAATACCATATTGCACAATATTTCCAAGTTAAGTCATATTACAGTGCATTGAACTTTTCAGGTCATTGATTTTCTGTACATTCTTGTTAGGATAGTGTAATAGCTGGACAGAAAGCCTCAAAACAAAAAAAAAAAAAAAAAAGAAAGCAACAAAAGTAACTTAAAAGTGTTGCAGTAATTACAGCAATCAGTGGCCCAACGAACTACAGAACACTTTCATCTCCCCGTGTTTTTCAGAGATTCACTATTTCAGACTACCAGTAAAAGATGGGTGCAAACAATAGTGCAGTTTTTTTGAAAAGATCATACAGCAGAATTCTGAATGACCAGCAGCAGGAAAGCTGGCTATGATAATTTGCAAACAATAATTCTTTGCAAAAGACCAGCTATATTTAAATACAGTGACTTAACCAAGAATATTGGTTTCAAAGGCAAGAAAGTAGAAAGGGTATCCTTATAGTACTTGGACAACTTCAAGCATTACTTCTAAGCCCTCTCTTCTTTTCTACATTCTATCAGAGTATAGGAATTCCACAATGACTTATAAAAGGAGGATTTTCAAAGGCACAAATGGGAGTCAGGTGTCTGATTTCCATCGACTCAGGCACCCGACTCCCATTTGTATTTTCAGAAAATCCTCCCTTAGAGACATGAAATATAAAATAATAAAGTAACTTGTATTCTAAGGCCAGGACCATTTGCCTTAATTTTTTACATACAGTTCCATTTTTGTTTCTTTTGATTTGATATCAAAGTAAATAGAATCCTGCATTTTAAGAAAGAAGGAGTAGATGATCTAATATCTTTGACATTGCTGGTTTCTGTGGTTCTGTCATGCACACAGTGGGATGTTGAATATGAAACACAATGATTTAAATACAATTCTCCCTTTTAAGTCTGTCTTCTATTTTGCCTTTTTAAAACAAATGTATAGTTTAAAAGGCATGTAAAACAAATCAGCTGTTATAATTTGGAATCAACTTCAGGAAAAGATGTAGACTAGGGCAATCGATAACTTGACCAAAAACTGAAGCAAGTGTAAATGACAGTTTTATCCAACACATTTTAAAAAATTGGGGTTTTGCTGTTGTTGTATTTTTATTTTCATAACCAGGAAAATATGTTAAAATTATTTTCCTTTGAATTAAATACTAATTTTTTATTTGTAAAAAATCTGATTTTTAACTATTTTTAACAAAATACACTTCAGAGTTTGTAAAAAAAAAGGAAAAGAAAAAAATAATCAAGCAAAAGTATTTTTACCAGTTCCTTCTCTTTATTGAAGAATTCTGCTAAATGCAGTCAAGTGTAGCATGTCTAGGTCCAGAGGTGGATTTCAGCAGTTTTCCCACACAATCAAAGAAGATGCAAAAATCACACTTTTTTTCTGAGGTGTGTGTTCATTAACAAGTAATACAACAAAAATCCACTAAAAATGTTATGTCCAGGCCAGGCCTCCTCTTTGTTTGCCTTTTTTTTTTCCAAATAATTTTTTTCCTAAAAAAAAAAAAAGTGTTCAACAGGACATGACAAAACAAAAAAGATACAAAGGTAGAGCAACTTTACTCCCACATTGTTCTCCGGTCTTGATCCCCCAATCATTCTACATCCATTAACTCATGCCTGAGTTTCCCCTTTGGAGGGAACTACCTCCCTCCCTCCCAGGTGACACCAGGATATAATTCAGATGGTAGGTCTTTACAGAGCTCATGGCCTGTAGGAAACATGGATGAAACCACACCTTATTTTGCTTCCTCTCCCTGCACAGTCCTTCAATATTACTTTAGCAGGCTTATAACTCCCTTAAGGCTCTCATGCCATATTCAAGGAACACAACGTGTACCCCTTGGGTCGTTTTACAGAAACACCTCTCTGATGCACTGTTACTTGGCTGTTTCATTATCTCAGGCATTCAGAACTGTAAACAAAAAAAATCCCAACCCCCTCACAAACAGATCAATAATAACTCTTAAGGCCACAGAACTGCCATGGTTTCCCCAGATGACACCCAGACTAAGAAGGTTCTGGATGTGGAAAGGCTTGACATCTCAGTCCATGTGGTTGTGTGATGCTAAGATGAGGGCCAGAAGTTGCTCCCAGGACCAGATGACTAGCCATGTGGATATGGCCTGGGAGGAGGAGGCAGTTTATCACGGAATCACAGAATGGTTATGTACCTGATCGAACTGAGCTCACTAACAGGTATAATGGCCTCAAGTTGCGCCAGGGGAGGGTTAGATTGGATATTAGGAAAAATTTCTTCACCAAGAGGGTGGTCAGGCATTGGCACAGGCTGCCCAGGGAGGTGGTGGAGTCGCCATCTCTGGAAGTGTTCAAGAAACGTGTGGATGTGGCGCTTCAGGACATGGTCTAGGGGACATGGTGGCACTGGATTAATGGTTGGACTTGATGATCTTGAAGGTCCTTTCCAACCTAGTGATTCTGTGATTCTGTGAATTCTCCGCTCTAAAAATGGCTGATCTTTATTTGCACAAACTTGCTGTATAATCCTTCATTCTTTTCTTTTCTTTATTTTTCGTCCTGTCAAAGAATGGAGGAAGGATGTTTTTCTCTTGGCAATACAGCAATTTGAGTCACCCCTACTATGAAGGAACCTCAAATGGAGGAAGCTGGTACAAAAGCTCTTTGCTGGGCAAATCAATCATATCTTCAGTTCACACAAATGTGGTTAATTTGTGTGGGTCTAAAAAAGGAAGGGAATCCACTCTGGGAGTGAGGAAGAGTCAAGATAATGCACATAATTAATTTGTGTGAGTCTAAAAAAGGAAGAGAATCCACTCCGGGAGTGAGGAAGAGTCAAGATAATGCACATATCAGCCTTCAAAGTAGTCTTGATACTTAAAAATGCTGCTTGTGTATGTAGTCATCTCCTCTCCTCTTTGGTTTCTCTAAGAGATGCAGAGGCTACATTTCATCGATATTAGGCCATTTCCATAAAAGAAGACTCTAAACAAAATGTACCTGTGGTGTTTGACAAAGGTGTATTTTACCTTTGATATATTAGACAAACAATTTTATTTGTCACTCAGAGAGTCTGAAAGGAGATGGAGCACAAAATCATATGTCTTATTCTTTCTTTTGTATGGAAAAAAAGTGCCAATGGAATAGAAACTTGTTTTAATTCAGAGAGAGAGAGACATCAACAAGAACAAGATTGAGACAAGAATTCCCAGTGCTAAAGGTCAAAAGTCCTGAACACAAGGGAATAAACCATCAGATTCAGAAGTACCTTTTAAAAGGAGAAAAAGTGCTAACAATATCCCCCCCCCCCAAATTTGAAATCAATAAATGTGTCAGACAAAGGATGCAATGGAAGTTATGGTGTTTTATATATTACATTACAACAGGGGAAAAAAAATCTTAATTTTTAATCCTTTTACAAAACAATACAGAAATTGATTTTTTGGTAAGGAAAAAAATGAAAAAGAAAGAAAAAGATCCACCAGCTGTTTCCTGGCTGAGGAGACAACAGGGGCTCTTACTCTATGCTACAGTAAATGGCTAACTTCCCAGGATAGTTTAAGTCCCCCGCAGCCTGCAGTGTCAGCAGAGCTGGTCATTTATGAATCAGTGGGATTTTGTTAGAAGTTTGTTTATCTTTCAACGAAACCACCCGCCTTGCAGTTGAATTGTTTGAGTTATAAATAGAGGAGCAGTACATCAAATTCTTTCAGAATGAAACTCAAAAATATGGGTAGTGGGAAGGGTGAGAAAGAGTAGGTGCAGGTCTTCTTATTGACAATGAGAGACAACAGTCGGGAAATATTCTGTTTATTTTTATGTTGTAGAACGTGGAACAGGCAAATATCCAAACAATCATTCCTCACCCACCCTGCGTGAGGCCACACTCAAATGGCAGGAACACTAAAGAACTTGACCTCCTTCCTTTGCTCCCTTCCTTCCTTTCATATTAATGAGTTGGCCTCATTACCATAAAGGGTAATTCTTTTGAGTCTGTTGGAAATATAGGTATTTGAATTCTTACCAACTGAGTATGTTGCCATCTATAGTGCCTGATAGTGTTTTAAACTCTCCAAAAAAATCCTTTGTTTCTAACAAGGCAATGAGTTCTACTGGCCAATCATGCTCTTTCTGCTTGTTTATTTAAACAAGAGTGCTTCTTTCCGTTCATTTCACACTGCTTGCCTTTCAATTGCACAGTGCCTTCTAGTTGAGTTTGTAAAGTTGCCACTAAGGAGCCCTGCTCTAAGTCTTTCCATAGAAAGACAACAGGAAATGTTCACAGAATTCACACTCTTTTCCCACTGCAAAATATCCTGGCAGATGTGTTAGTTACCATAGCAACAATTAAGACTAGCGCTTTTTTTTTTTTAATAACAAGAACAATCAGTAGTGACTGAAACATTTTCAAATAAATTTGTGTCTCAGATTTAAATTATGCAATGTAAAGATCTTCCTGATGACGTGTGCATGCTTGTATTTGAACGGGTGTAAGATAAGGAACAGTTATCTGTGTGACTTGGATCATCTGTTCCTTTTTGTTCTTTCTCAGATGGGGGTTTACATTTACATTGGCCTGTTTCTGCTGATGTAAAGTAGGACGGCTGGAAAGGAAGCAAGCAGATCCCATATACAGAAATAAGAAAAAAAGTAGCCCTTGAGTGTCAATAGAGCATTTAAATGAGGTTCAAAAACTCAAGAGCCATTCTCTGGGTTGGAAAGGTGGGTATATCCATACAGAGAATACAGAGTGTATCTAAACCTTCATCTATATCCACAACTGTCTTTAAAAGTCTTCATGTTGTAAAGCTCTTGAACCACACATCAATAACAGTAAATTCGGATGACTGCATTGGTCTCCATGAAGTTATTTCACATTTATACTACTGTAAGTAGGAGAAGAATTGAAAAGCAATTTTTTTAAAAGTTATTGTTCTGGAAAGAGACAATATTGATCAATTAAGAAAGAGGAATTTTTAAAGGAAAAAAAACATAAGCTGAATCAAGAAACCAGGCATAGATCAATGCCTTCTCCAGAAATGCAAATACTGAGCAACTCCACTCAGGTCACAGATCACAGCCTCATTCAGGGTGGAAGGGACCCAGGGAGGTCTCCGGTCCTACCATGTCCCAGTTACTCCAGCAGTGCTTGTATCCACATCTACAGTCTGATTCCTCCTGCCTGTTTCCCTGTCTGCCTTAATCTGTGTACAGGCACTCAAGGTGGACCCTTTTGGCAGGTTTTGCCTATCAGCCCAAGTCAAAGCTGTCATGATCATGCCCCCCCATACCCAGTCTAAAGCCCTCCCCAGCTGGTTGTCAAGCCATTTAGTGGGGATGCTCTTACCTCACTAGTCAGATAGGTCCAGTATTTTGCTAGCACTCTTCATTCCTCAAAAAGTAGTCCAGGCATTGCACCTAAAGAAAAGCTCGTTTCCGTTTCTTCGCTCTGCTGTTTTGCTTAGAAGGAAAGAGAGTGACTTGGTAAAATTGTTTCTTGCTTTTCAGCAGAACTATTGAGAAAAACACAGAGTAATTGTCTATGGATAACTCTGTGAGTGCGTGAATAAATGGAAATAGGAATCTGTACTGGGACTGTGATGGAGAAGTATAGTCATTAATTAGATGCCATAATTCTTTAGTGCCAGGAAGAACAAGCCACTACTGAATCTGAAGTGATCATCGTGTTTCCTACAATAACACTGTGTGGCTGAAATACTCTGCTTGTATGAAACTAATAGCTTCTGAAAAAAGGAACGACATCTTTTTTAACCTTTCCAAAACACATTTGCTAACATACTCTAATGCTTGAAAGTATATAAGGTCACCTGCAACAGCAGCCTTTACATTTAAAACAGATGTGGCTATATACAGCAGGGAAGGAATGTACTGCTTCGGGTTTTGTGTAACAAGCATCAGTGCTTTCCAGCCCTTTGCCATTTTGACACTTGCAGCTTATACACAGTACTGCTTTAGAGTCAGATTTTCAGAATGTATTCATAAAGATGACTAAAAAACTTACTTTACACACAGCTGTCAGCAAAGGCTGGCACACAAAGTTAACCGCCCTAGACACATCATGCTTTGCAGTCTCAATTCCCCCCGTTTCCTTGATTAGTTGCAGTGGAGCAAGGTGGACTGAAGCTTCCAGCACAGTAACACTACCCTTAGCTTGCCAACTCATCGCTGCTGGGTCAGCTGCACTACATAGTGAGCAATGAAATAGAGTTATTCCCCAGCCTCTTCTCACCCATGTGCTGTGCTAGGCTGAGGTTAAGTAGGCACTTGGCTTCTTTTATTGTGTGTGCCTGAACCCAGTATTTGAATAGCTACAGAAGAGACATACAGAGGAAAACCAAGTTATAACCCAAGCCTCCAGTCTCCTGGAATTGTAAGCTGCGATGTACTGAACTTTCCCAAACCATAATAAAAGGACCCTGTCTTCTTGTTTGCTTAGCACCACAAGAGATAGTTTTCAAATCTTTCCAAAATCATGGTCACACCACCACCTTCTACAGTGACGATAAAAAATCAATCATCCTGCCTATTCCAGGTATGCTTGCTGCAAGGAAAGGAGTAGCATCCAAGCCTTAGAGGTCCTGTAGAGCTGTATTGTCATGGAGGCAGTCCGCCGGACAGGCACAGCTGCTCCTGCCTTTGGTGGTTGAACCTAATGTCATAAACCAAAGAACAAGGGCAGTCAATACAGACCTCAGAGCAGAACTGTCAATACGTGCTGGTGGCACTGGCAGTACCTTGGTTTCCTCTTATCTGCCTGTGGTGCAAAACAATTTAGATAAAACAATTTTAGACTGAAATGGTTTAAAATCTGATTTATAGACTAGACTCAGCTCCATGTGCTGGTGAAGTATACACCTCTAGCCAGTATAGAAGTTCAGAGTGATTTATCAAATATCCTCCTGGCTGTAAGAACCAGACACTCACTCAGCAGCTGAGTTGTTTCCTTGTGCAGTGGGTGTTACAGAGACACCTCCTACCACCTATGCACCTGTGAGTCCATCCAGTCACTCAGCTCATTGGTGTGTGGTGATCGTACCAACCCATAAATTCACAGTGGTGCTCAGAGTGATGTAACCTTCTCTGGAAACACACATAAATGCTCAGGCCAGCTCTTCGACAGACTCAAAGGGAAAGAAGATAACCATACTGAAAACTTAGAGAGGGTTATTCTTCAAGGCACTTTACATAATATAGCAAAGGAAGACCTAGGAGATTAGCCTGGGGTGCCAAATCTGCCTAAGACAAAAGGTGAGTCATGAAAAGTGGAAAGTCATGTTTCCCCTGCTACAGAACTTCTACCTGACAATTGAGCTGTATATACAAAATGTGCAGTCTAAACATACCTTTAGTATCTTGGATAGGGTATTCCAGCACAAGGTGCTATGTCCCCTTGGACCCAAATCGGTTCTCTTTCTCGGAGGTGGCCTGGAAGTGACTGCTAAAATTTAGAGCACTGGGACTTGGTTCTGGCTGCTTTATCAACACCAGAGGAACTAATTTGTGTTTAAAGTTAACTAAGTCTGTTTGGATTTCTGTGTGTGCAGCTTTTGGGCTTAATCCATGGAAATGGAGATAAGCAGAATAGCGCAAAAATTAAGAACAATTAAATATGCTGGGACAAGGTGAGGGTAAAAGTGAAATGAAGTATTTGTTAGCTGGTTCTTAAAGGCTTTTAAGGAAAGTTGAAGTCCTAAGAAAGAAAGAACGAAGGCAAGAAAGAAAAGCAAGCAAAGCAAAGCAACAGGAGAAATGGGGGCTGGGCATCACTTTTTCTTTGTCCAGCTATTACTGTCTCCCTATGGCAGGAGGACAGAAAGAATAAAAGTAAATGTCAGATCAGTTATGCTGATTTCTGTCTATCGCAGGTATTTTTCTGGTCTTCGTTATCATAGTATCATAACACTTTCCCATCTATTTCTCCTCACGACACCTCTCTGAGGTAGGGCACTGCTATTATTTCTATTATACAGCTGGAGTGAGGCTCGGGTAGTGGAGCAGATTCTGAACTAGCATAAATTGTCACAGCTCCATTGACTCCAGTATGAGAGGACTTCGATGGAGTTTAGGATCCACCACTAAATGAATCTCCCTTTTTCCTGCAAGCCAGGGGCAGAGTGGGGAAACGAGCCCACAGGTTTTCCAAGCACTTAACTACTGCTCTGCCCAGAAGACCATCATGCCTCTGTTTAGATAATCTGTGATCTTTGGGCCAAGCCACGCTGGCTTTATTCTTGCATGAAAAGTCAATGAAGTCTACAGGGTATTGTTCACATAAAGCCTGCAGGACATAGCTCGTTGGGTGGTACAGATTATGCATTACAGAAAGGCTGAAACTATAGGTACACACGGTGCACACCTACGTATCTGATGTTAGAGAATTAAAAGAATGAAGCTTGCATGGAGCTGTCAAGCAGCAGTCGGTGTGGGATGGAAAATATAAGGAGCACAAAGAAGTGCGCAAACACACAGAGATTCTGATGTGGAATTGAAACATGATGTACTCAGTTTGAATAACAGCATACAAATTATTTACTTTCCTCAAACCTAATTCAAACAAATCAACAAGACAAGAAAATTGAAAGGAGAAAAGGTGGTAAGCTGTGTTTCTCCCAATACAGGTATCTCAACTCTAATGAGTCTACAGGATTCGAGCTGGTATCATGAATATCACTGGGAGTGATTATAGCCTGTAAAAGCAGACCAGAAGGAGACGTGCCTGTGTGTGTCTTGGGCTGTAATTAAAGCCATAAGCCATCGGTAGCAAAGAGGCCAGCTGCAGCATTTCAAATCTTTCCTACCCTAGCATTAAAAATAGATTGTGGCACAATAATAATAAAAAATTGTGCACCCAAAATAATTCCAATAAAAAAAATTTGCACATTTGATTACTATAATTGATTTCTCTTCTAGATATGAATAAATGACCCAGGCTAAATGCCAGTTCCTTGCAAAGAATTTCATTTAAGCTTCAGTGAATTGAAAGGCTCAACCAGACTCAACATTTCCAACTTCCTAGCAAGTAGCAGAAAATCTACCTGACAGTTGCCATGGAAACGTGAACAGGAAGAGCTAACCACCAGCCTATAAATCCACAGAGAAACCTTTCTTAATTGGAAGGCCTTTAACCCACACATTTTTCTCATAGCTTCAGAGCTTATTTCTAAAGAGATTATTAAATTCCTCAATTGACTTATGAAGGATGCTTCCCACTATATTACTGTGCTCTGGGTTGCTCATTCTTTATATCTGTTTCCAAAATTACAAAGCAGAGCAAGGATGATAAAAGTTAACACAGATGTTTCAATGAAAAATCCATATGATGTTCTGAAAATAACTTCAGTGGCAATGTACTAAAAAAAACACCAAAAAAACCTCACAAAAAAAAATTCCACAAAACAGTTCAAGAATTGACATGGCATTAAAGAGATCAGATACCCCAACATTCTCTGCTTTGGGTTCTAGGAAAGATTATTTTTAAAAATGGAAGTCTTTCAGTGGGGAAATGTAACTGAAACTATCTGAGGAGTTGTTGCTTAAGTCTACGAGTGTTAATTATATATGAGTCCACAGACACATGCACGCGCATGTTCTCACGTTAGCAGTATATGTGCAGTATAGTCTAATTTATAAAGAATATAGGAACTGAGGTTTGCTCATGCTTACATTTCTTTCACCATTTTGAAGATTTCATCATAGTTTTGGTAGAGAAACTAACTTTAGAAACCCTTTTTCCATCTTAGGCAGCGCCTGTGCCTTTGCTTCCTGCATTACCATTTTCCCAGCCGGGGTGGCTGAACCTTTTTAAAGGCTGGCAGCTCCTTTGGGGCCGAGGCCGTGCCTTGCAGTGTGCATGGCAACTCCCAGCGTGCTACCCCACAAGTACCGCCATGCAGAGCTGCTTCGTCAAGGGCCTGCCTGACCGGAGTTCAGCTCCCCGTGTTTTCCCCTTTGAGTGGATGCTCTTGTGCAAGAAGCAGCCATGACTGCAGCATCCACAGACAGCCCTGGCTTTGCTTTTGATTAACCAGCTCAGGTACAGTGGATCTACGTCATTACAGAGCTCAGAGTGAACCACACGTCCATGGACATACTCAATGCCATGGCCAAGTTGATCTTGTGTACTCTGAATTGCCGGCTACCGGGGTCTGGCATATGACTAAAGCACTTTAAGGTAAGTGTGGATTTGCTTAGACTCACACTTGGTATGCCTCAGTATTTCAGTACGAGCATCCTGTAAGCAATCTCCACTTTAAAATCAACATCACTTTCAAGAAGTTCAGCAGCCTTCGCAGTTAAATGCATTTTTCTTCTCCCATCCTCTCCTGTCTAGTGAGAGAATGATCAGATGTAGGTCCAGTCAGCCTTATTTGAAGGTTTTTTTAAGTAGTCAAAGATTTGTTTTATATAGTTAAGTGGGCAGTGTTCTCTTTTTCCCTGCATTATGCTATGTTTTGGGTTTTTTATTCCTTGTCTCCAAATTCTGAGGGAAAAAAAAATTGTTGTATGCATTATGCACCAAGGACTTATTCCCGTTGCAGTCAATGGGAGCACAATTCATTCCT
>NW_010522743.1:33839-79597 GCF_000687285.1 Phaethon lepturus
GAATTAGGATTCTGCTCAGTTCCTGCTTGGAAACAGATAGAGGGGAGCAGAGAGATGTAGAAAAGCCATCTTTTTTTTTTCTTTTTTGGCCGGAATTTGGATAGAATATCTAGCCCTTGCTCCTCCAGTAATATGCATCTGTTTGAGAAGCTGAAGAACTATGGGGCAGGGCTAGCAGTCCCAGATGCTCTTCCAAGGTAGCACGCTGAAAACTAGTATAGCAGATTGGAACAGGATCCAGCACCATATCAGAGTGAGATGTACATGTTCACCACCTCCACCATGCCTTGGCTTCCTCTACAAACAGAACTCCACTTTGAAGACTGAAATTCTGGAAGGTCCCGCTATTGGGACTATCAGAAGAGGAAGGATGTGAGGTCAGCCCTAGAGTAAGCCTGTTTCCACTCACAGATTGGGTGGACTCAACGTTCAACGAGATTTCTTCACTCCAGGTGACCCTCATGTAACTCCCACATTCTACCTGCATATCTGGTACAGCTCTGCTTGTGCAAGCCCTCTGCTCTGAGGAGAGTGTCTTTAGTCCAAGGGATGGCTTACACCCTCATACATGTCAGCACTTATGTAGGGGAGAAATGTGGATGCTTCAAATAAGTTTAAAACAACAGTGGACTTTCATTTCTATGCCCTCTGAGATAGTCTTAGAAGAAAATCTGAGTTATCCAGAAATTGTCCAGGATCTTGGATGCTGGTGGTTACTGACAGAGAAGAATCTCCCCCACTGAGGGTCAGATAAGAGATACACAAAGCACTTAACAGTCGGAGAGCAAACCACTACCACTAAAGTGTTTCCACACCTCCTTGTCAAATCACCTCAGTTTTAACTTGCCTTATCTTCCTCCTTGTATCTTTTTCTAGCCCTGAGCCTCTCTTGAACAAATACAGCTAGTCATAACAAATAATATTTGGCAGCAGTTTGTATAGTAAGTAAATAGCCAAATGGGTCTACTTGATGTCAAAAAAAGCCGCTGGTTTTCACCTGTGGCATGCAAGGGTTTGAATGTATGTTTTATACGACAAAGGATTAAAACATTACCCTGTTTCCCTGCCTGCCCTGAACGGAACTCCGAACACTTCACGTGATGTTACCGTATTCCTTACACGAATGGGACCAACTGAATTAAATTTCTTAGTGCCAAGTAACGCTGCGTAAATACTTTGGAGTAAATTAACATAATGAACACTATATTCCATGGCCCGAATTATTGTTTTCCTCCCCTCCCCGTATCATTGCTATTATTGTAATTGTTATCTGACTGTGAGAGAATCTCTTGAGGGACAAGCTAGCTTTACTTAACAACCGCTTCTCCATGTCCGTCAGGCTGGCAACTGCAAGCCTACGATTAGCTTAAGAAAAGTTAAGGGAAAATGATAAAGTGAATAGAAAATATTAAAGGTGCTGTGAAACGCAAACATAATTAGCTAGCTATACCCCAGCAATGACAGCTAGAAAACGTCTGCTCTCTGCAGCATTCTACAGTGCTTGCAGAGTCTGCAGAATTCTGCAGAAAAATCCACAGCCATGTGGTCTCCATGCCTACAGGGATTTGCAATACCCTGGAGAGTTTTTAAGGGACTTTTAAAGTGACTTAACTTTTATTTTTATCGCTCCTTTTTTTCCGCCTAGCTGTCTGTCTTGTTCTCAAATCTGGGTGGCATGTTCAGCAGATTGCTGTTTTCTATTGCTTCCTCACACCTGTTTTCTGGTATGTAGGATATAGGGACTTCACAAATCTTAAAGAAGACAAAATTTCTGTTCGATAGAGTTTGCCCGCATAGGGCCAGGCTGTCAGGCCATCTGACACCCTGGTAGTATTCATTCCTGCCTATGCAAGCAGTGGGGGGGTCTTGGTATTCCTCAGGCTATTTCCTAGCCACAAACACCAGTGAATTCTTTATCTTGCAGATGTTACTGAAAGAAAAGAATGTCCATAGACTCATTTTGACCACATACAGTTATGTGGCTTATATCCACCTCTGCAGCACTTATGCTGTCAAGATCTTTTGTAGATTGTTTTAAGAAAATTTAGGTCACCAGCCAAAATATGATGGTAACCTCCATTTTGCCCCAGATTAGTAAGGAAGTCCTGGCAACTTCACGTTTTCTCTGTATATCTGAAGAATAAAAATCCTGTGTTGGATCCTATTTGATGGCAGGGGCTGAAATTTGAGTGTTTGCTCTCCTTTTCTTCCTCCATCCCTGAGATGTTAGCAGAAATTCCTTCAAAGCAGAGGAACATGAGATGTATGATAAACACAGGATACCATACCTTGGAGGTCTCTAAACCCAGATCAGAGCCTATCACCTGAATTATCTGAGAAAGGAATTCCACGGAGTTCTTATCAACTGAGTTCTTATCAACAAGATCAGACACAAAGCTAAGGGAAAGAAGAAGCAAGGTGGAAGAGCAATTTTGGAAGACTAAAATTTTAGAATCAAGGAATTATAGAATAGTGTGGGTTGGAAGGGACCTTTAAAGGCCATCTTGTCCAACCCCCCTTGCAGTGAGCAGGGGCATCTTCAACTAGATCAGGTTGCTCAGAGCCCCGTCCCGTCGGAGCTTGAATGTTTCCAGGGATGTGGCATCTACCGCACTCTCTGGGCAACCCATGCCTGTGTTTCACCTCCCTCATCATTAAAAAATTCTTTAATATTTTATTTAAATATCTAGTCTGAATCTACCTTTTTTAGTTTAAGAACATTACCCCTTGTCCTATTGCAACAGGTCTTTCTAAAAAGTCTGTCCCCATCTTCCTTATGAGCTCCCTTTAAGTCCTGGGAGGCTGCAAGAAGGTCTCCCCAGAGCCTTCCCTTCTCCAGGCTGAGCCCCCCCAGCTCTCCCAGCCTGTCCTCCCAGCAGAGCTGTTCCAGCCCTCGGATCAGTTTTGTGGCCCCCTCTGGCCCCACTCCAGCAGGTCCATGTCTCTCCTGTGCCGAGGGCTCCAGGTCTGCAGGTGGGGTCTCAGCAGACTGGAGTAAACAATAGGATAGTTCGGTTCATGATAGGGTAATTTAAAAGCTGATAATATGAATAAAGATTAGATAATAATGAGAAAATAGTCAGTCAAGAGAGGGCAAATGGACTATGAGAACAGAAATGTTGGAGATTTGTCATCATTTCATGTTAGAGCATTTAGTCAGTCTTTTTAAAGGCAATGTGCAATGAAATGCACTAAAACCTGTATGTAAAGGAGAACAAGAGGATTTTCTGAGCATTTTCTGCCAAAGATACAAAAGATGCTCTTGAAGTACAAGATGCTCCACCATGTAAGTACATGACTTGGAGGAAGAAATGGAAAAAGCTATTCACTCCTTTTGGAGCTCTGCAGCATTCCTCCATTTTATTCCCTGCTTTCTGAATGCTTTCAAGTGATCCTTCTAAGGAAATCAATGGCTATTGACAGGCTCAGTAATTACATTTACAAGCCAAGATTCCTAACCTTTGCCACTTTTTTAAGCAATTACATACCTCCTAACTTGTTTTGCTAATTATCACCGATGTATGGATCTGAGACAAAAATCAAAACACTCACTTGAATTTCTGAAAAAAAATTCTGTGTCTTAGGATCCTTGCATTGTTATCCTGAAAGAAAAGATGATCAATAAAAAATGGGTAAAAAATGCAGCTGATTGTCACAAAACTTTCTTCCAAACTCATGTTGAATTTGCCATGTGGGTTTGTAGGAGTGTGAACTGGGTTCATAAACCATTCCTGGGAAGGGGTGGTCTTTTTGTCTAATACATCTGTCAGTGGTTGGAATAAATATCTAAGAAGAGGGAGAACAATATTCAGATTAAAATTTTTTACACATTTCCTGCCACTCAGAATATTGCCTGAAGCGTCAGATCAATATTTCTTTGGTGGTGCTGTCTCAGCTCTCCTTGCTGGAGCCATTTTGTGTTGCATGAAACACTTTAAATAGTGTCTTAAACAATGAAAAATAAGATACTAGTTTGGTTATTAGGGCACTGAAACAGAAGTTGGGACAAGGGTTCCAGTTTTTATTCCATTAAATATTTAATTTTCATAGGCAAAATGAAACAGCTACAGCAGATACGTGCCCAGTAAATTAGAGTTAAAGTCTAGGTTGCACTGCTGGAGGTATGGGTGTGAAACTCTATAAGAGGAATCAGGAGCTGATACCTCCAACAGCTGCCAAAAGCTTTGGCCACTCTGCCTTTGGGTAGCAGAATCATCGTACACCAGTCATCACCTTTGTCAATCTAGTTTAGTGTATTTTGTCAAATTAGATGATAAAACTTACTGGGAAGAAAAAATCTGACAAAAGATATTGGGTCTCCATTAACTTCTAAAAACTCAGTCTGTATTTTTAGTAGCAAGCATTCAAACCTCTGGATAAATTTTGTATTCATTCATTAAAAAAAAAAAAGTATATGCTGACAATATCGATGTATGTTTTATTGACAAAGTTTCCAAAACCTCGTTCAAAATGTGTGCATGAAAACTCTGTTCCTGCATAGTCCTCAGGTAAGGTGGCTTTTCTACTGTTCGCTGCCCTTCTGAAACCCATTGATTTCACCTAAAACTAACAGAAATACACTAAACTCCAAATGCTTTCAGCTCTGAGTCAGTGAAAAAGAGTGAAGCCCGCACAACAGATGATCAGAGAAGCACAAATATCCTGAATACCTGGTAGCATCTGCTACCAGAAATCGTTCCTGCACTACCTAGCAACTGCTGCTAAAGCTCTTTCTGCTTAGTAACTCTTACTACCTAAGAGCATCTGTTGCTCACTTTGCAGTCTGCAATCAGACTGCTGATTCCCCTGGCCACAAGTGAAGCTACTGTATAGTAAGAAAAATAAATGATTACATGTTTTTGGGTTTCGCTAGGTTTTCTTTGCGTTTGTCGCTTTTTATGTAGGCTTTTGCAGAATTCCGAAGAAAGATTGGTTTTTCTGTTTGTTTTGTCTTGTGGTTTTTTTTAAAAGTGTTATTATTTTAAACATACAGAATTGCTTCAAACAAGCACCAAATATTTCAGCGAGAATCCAAAACAGTCTAATGAAGCTGGAGGAGTAGAAAGCTAATTCCCATACGTGAAACTTTTTGCATTGCAACCAGCATGTGCTGCCAATGTCACACATGTCTACAGTCCATAAGCAGGTGAAAGAAATAAAACGTGACATGTTTGATAGCTTTTAGACGTGCAAGCCTAATTGTGTGAGCCTATGCATTTGGCAAGTCTACTCGTCTTTCCAGAGATCTGCAAGACTGAAAAGAAATCCACCTCTGCCATAAACCTGAAAAGAAACATGCTGCTATAAAGGAGGCTCTGTAGACTCTGCAACTAAGCTCTCCGTCTTTCACAAATAGGTATTTTGTGCTCTCTGTCCCGTCTCTTGGTGGATGAGACAAAGGAAATGCCACGAGGGAGGTCAGCAGCCTGCTCTGATACTTGAACACATGGTAAGTAGAGACAGATGGGGGTGGTGGTGAGGGACGACTGAAGAAGAAAAATACAGACCAGGAGTGAAAGGTAACTCCTTTTGAAGTCAGTGGACGTTTTCCTACTGACTACCATGAGTGCAGGATTTAACCCTAAATTTCCTAGTGGAATAAGTCCCTCCTTTAACACCATTAAAGCTGCTACGGCAAGGTATAGATTTCTTCCTTGCTTTTAAGCCATGTTCTCGTCCTAGGTTTGTTGCCTCTTTCACGTCTTTATTTTTGTCCCCCCTCAGCATTACCAACCTGCCTCATATGAAAACGTCATGAAGACTGGTTTACCTGGTTTACTTTCAACTTGGGTTCGCAAAGACATCTTAATGCAGCTCTTTTGAGGTGGGATGCTTCCACTTAACATCTGCATGCTCACGCGACTAACCACTTACTTTTTTAATACATTCTTCTTCATTAAATGCTTCTGAGTTGCTGATGGGGTTCTGTCTGCTGTGGAAGACGGCCTTCAGCTGTGCCTGGAGCCAGGCTTGCATACCCGGCTTCTATATGGAGACTAAACCGGTTCTTAAATGTAACCTTGGAAACTATGTCTTTAATAAAATATGAAATGGTCCAGGGACCATTCTGGTGCATTTATCTGATCTTACTCTTTCTATCTACAACTGGATGGAGATGTGCAAGCTGCCTATTAAAAATTATTCCTGCCCAAGCTAAACCCTGTATCAATCTTGCGCATCGATTGGGAGAAAGTGATTTGGACCAGGTCAAAATCATGCCAGAGACTGTGCTGACAATTTAACAGGAAGGGCAACGTTTGGAATGTGTTTGTGTCTTGTGTACTGCCCTGTTCACCTCACTGGGATAGGTATAGCCAGAGCATCTCTCTCTCTGTACTATATAGAATTACCTAGAGGAAATTATCTTCTATTGCCTTGCATTGCTTATAACAGTATGAAGAACTGGAAATTTTACTGTCTTTTTCCCAGGTCATCAGCCATTGCCATTGACTGGGGGGGGGGGGAAGAAAAAAAGCACAGAAAATTAACAGGTGAAAAAACCCACTTCATTTAGAACACAGTGTTTTCCCTAACCTAAAATATGCTTTGTTTCAGACTGAGGAAAAAGTAAGGTTTTGAATTAACATATTTAAAAAAAAACCCACAACGTTTGAAGAAGTAAAAAATATTTTATTAATTTATGTAATATCCTTAATTTTGGGGGGAATTAAGTCAGACAAGGTGAGCTGAATTTACAGACTACCTGGAATTTACTAAACCTGAGATTTTTTAGTGAAAAGAATTCTGGCCAAAAGTATTCTTCCTCTCGTGCAAAATTATACTGCCTGAAAATTGAAAATGTCACTATTTCAATAACTTTTTTTAATGTTTTACTATCTGATCAAAAGTGAAGACTGTCTCAAATGCACGTTAAATGTTAATGCTTTTTCTTTTCATGCGTTGGCTTTCTGAACATTTATGGAGTAGCTGTATTTCTTTATATTTCAATGATAAGTTGAACCTTTTAAAAAAAAATAAAATCCATTAAGAACTCCACATGCTTGTATAGATTGGTTTCTTTTAGAGCTGCACACTGTGGGCAAGGTGAAGAAGAGCTGGGACATGTCATCGTAAGCCCGTATTTCACTGGCTAGTTTCCACAGTAGGGTACGTACTTATTCCTTTGGAAACTCCACTTTGTCTCTGTTTAGGAGAAAAACTTTTTTTGGCAGATCGGATGTGAGGCTTTGTGTCATGCTATGCCTTGTTCTCCTTTAGATGTATTTTCTCTTGTTGAAATCCTCCATCCTGTTCACTTCTTGCATTGACTTCTGGCTTATTTTCCTGTGGCATCCTTATTTTAAGTGTCAGTTTGGACCATGCCACTAAGGTGTTGACTGAGAGGATCTCTCAGGTTTCCCCTGAGATGTTTCAGGTTCTCTGACAGCCCTGCAGAGATGATATTCTCGTAGATTAGACTCTCACCTCCTCCAGCTTCTGCAGCTTGAGTTGCTTTGTTACTCACTAACGTCCCTCTGGTCACGTGTGCTCTCCCCTATGGCAAAAACAAACAAACAAGCAGTTATGCTTTGAAAGAAGTGAAGGGGAAGTTCTTTTTTTCACTGGTTCTCAGGAATGTTTCACCTCCCCTCTGAATGACTTTGGCTTATGGCCATGCCAGCCTTAAGACAGATGCAACAAATGAGATCAAATGGGGATATTAACACTCGACATGGGGAAAACTCTGACACGGATCTGAATTTCTAAGACATTTTTGTCACAGAAAGCAGAAATGTTTCATCCTAGATGTAAATCTGGGTAGCCAACACTGCACAATGGGCCTCCTCTATTAGAAACACCAAGTCACACCACTGTTATACCGATCATAATCACCAACCGGGGCCAGAGCGTCTTGAGAGTTTATACAAATTAAACAACTGAACTTAGCCAGTTGTCTTTGGGTTTTTATTTATTTATTTATTTGTTCTTATTGTATTGCATTGTATTTTCCATCATGCATGTTGCAAGGCTACCCGCTCAACAAGCCCACCTACAGCACGCGGAGAGAGTGTTTGCCAAATTTCAAAGTCAGATCTGTTGGGAGCTTTGTTTTTTGCTGTGTACATGGACAGTAAATAAGCCTGCTCCTTTGGTATGGAAATAATCTTCAGACTGTACCATCAATATTCATCCCATATCACACCAATTAACAAACTGTGAATAATTGGGAACTAAACATGAATGCATGAAGGACCATGATCAGCTAGGTAGCTACTAATAAGGACATGTTTGAAGTAATCACACACAAATTTAATTTTAATGTGGCTGTTTGTTTTTTTTTTTTTCCAGAAAGGTGTCTCAATGTTAATTAAACAATTTAGCTCATATTAATTTTTTTTGAAAAAGGGTATTTGTTTAAAAGCCTGTTGTTAACTTTAATCATAAGCACAGATTTTTCAATCAATAAAAGAATTCTTTATTTTGTTAACATCATACTCTGAATTTAAAATTATGTTTTAAATAACTTTTATATGTCTCTTAATATGATCAAAATGATGTCTTGTATTTCAAAGAGTTACTCTTCTGCCTAGATAGCATTGTAAAAAGAAAAAACATTAAAATTACTAAACAAACCTAACACCCCTCGCCCCCAATTGCTTACCTGTGCTATATCTTTGTATTTTTATTTCACAACAGCATCTTCTATGTAATTAGAAAGTGAAAGCACGGAAATAGTATGGAAAGCTATATCTTGCAGCATTTTTAGATCCTTAAGAAGAGTCAAGATCTAAGCTGGACCCAAGAATTATCAATTTTGATACAAGAAGGTCATCCAGCCGAAGTTGATGCCACAATTTTCCGGAGTCCTAACTGATGTCCAGTACAGTTCATAAGATAACACAGCTGAAGCAGCCAGTTCTGCACATTGTATTTGATTACTGCACACAGCATTACCATCAAAGAATGAGACCTTTTATACTGGGAATCTTTCTCTAAATAAATATTCCAATGCAGAAAAGATTTATCACAGTTATTTAACTAATCGATATGTCTCATGAATAATTACCTTCATGTTTACGTCAAGCACAGGTCCCAGTTCTGGTCTTAAAGTGAGTATCACCACTTCTCACAATTTTACTATGAGTCATATAAGGTATTTTTAACAGCACAACAGTTGTAATCCAGAGACTGTATAAGAACTGCAGTCTCTGGGCTTTTTTCCCTCTTTTTTTTTTTTTTTACTTTAATGACTGTTTCTAACTTAGAATTTGGGAGATGAAGCTTTGATTTGCTTTGGTTTATATTTTATATTTTATTTCATTTTATTTCATTATGTCATTATTTTATTTTAATTCTTGCCTGTTTTTTTGGTATTCCAGCTGCGCTGGTTTCAAAGAAGATACCCTAAAAAGCCAGAGCTCTTCCAGTCAGAATCCGGTCAAAAATTGCAGCTTTCTCTGTCTCAACTTTGGAAAGCAGGAATACAGAGCGGTCTGCTTTCCCAAAATAAGACCGTATTTGATTAGTTTTCAATGAGCTTTGAAAGAGTTTGCAACGGTCCTTTTTCTTTTTACGTGTCAGTTGCTAAGACTTTGTTGTCAGAGATATTTGATTCGTATTGAACTAAATCCACAGCATTGACCTAAAACTTACAGTATGTCTACCTACCGTTGTTGGCTTTAGTTGTACATAATTAAGCCAGAACAAATGGGTAAACTTCACAAATGTGGGGAATATTACCAAGAAAAATGAAGCTTTGGAAAAGGAGAAATTTCACTGGTAACTGAAAAAGAAGGAAGAGTCCTTTTGAAATTTTTATTGACTGATTTTAAACTAATTAGTCAGATGTGTAACTATAGTACTTTGTCAGGCTGCATTAAAGGAGATCAGATAGTGACCAGCACCAACGCTCCAGAGTTGCCAGGAAGGACTCCTGGAGGAGGTAGATTTAGATTTAGGGAAAATGCCATCAGAATGTGCAACTCTGCAAGCTGCAGAAATACTCAAGGCAGAATGAAAATGTAAAAAGGAAAACAAGTTGCAGTTACTCTTGACAGACTGATCAGCAGGAGAGGAAGCTGGGAAGCAGGAGGTCACCGCAAAGTGAGGAATTTGGAAGAGATGCCGTAGAATAAACAGCAAGAAAATGTCAAAGAAAAAAAGATGTTTGAGACGTGGGAACATGTACAGACCCAGACAACAGCAAGAATTTAGAAATAAATACAACCATTTTGCAAGAGTTTTCATCCTGGAGTAGCAGTAACAAAAAAGAACATCTCATGACTTGCTGATCAGGAGAGCAGAGAGTGACAAGGTTTGCAGGGACAGGTAGTACCTTTCAGTGGGCCAACTTGGACAGCCAGAAAAATAGACAAGCTCTCATGCGCACCAGGCCTTCTTCCAGCGGACAGAGTAGACAGCAACATGGATGAGTTCTGCATGGCGTTGTCTGAAAAATTATGAAACAATGAATTTTTTTTTCTATTAAAAAATAATGAAATGTTTATAAATTATAAACTAAACATAGATCACTTGGAAAAAAATGAATGGAAAATTAAATACAGAGGAAAGGCAAGTATGATTGAGAACGCATAGCATGAAACTAATTCTGAGTAAAGGATTACGTGATCTGAAGTTTATCTTTAACTGGAACTGATCAAGTTTGTTGTAGTTACAGGAATAAAAAAGCAATATTGGGTTTAAAAACATGTTTAGCCTAGGTTTGATTCAGAGAGCGTACAGATTTAAGAAACCTAGGCAATGTAATAATGTAAATATAAGAAACAATTATCCGGTCTCAGAAATAATGTGGAATAAATTTGCAGGCACTGCAGCAAAGGATGAGACATTGCAGAAAATCTTTAAGGCTATCAGTGTAGGATGGCACAGGAATTGCAAAATATATCCACTACATCTTACTCATTTAAATGAGAATTTTCTGTAGCTGATGATGTAGTACTTAGAGCTACTGGATCACAGGCTCCGAACTATGACAACCTGACATGATTCATGATTATGGAGAAGTATAAAAGACAAAATGATATGGATTACTAGGTTATGTGGTTGAAGGCTCATCCCCACAAGCACGAAGGAGTCCCAGAGCAGGCGGGGGAACCCCAGTACTTCATTCAGGGACAGGAGCCCCTGCCCTGGCTCCCCTGTCCTGGTTTCAGCCAGGGTAGAGTTAATTTTCTTCACAGAAGCTGGCGTGAGGCTGTGTTTTGGATTTGGGATGAGAAAATGTTGGTAAGGTGCTGATGTTTTGAGTTTTTGCTAAGTGGCCAAGGACAGTCCAGCTTCTCATGCTGGGCTGCCAGCAAGAAGGCTGGGGGTGCCCGGGGAGCTGGGAGGGGACACAGCCAGGACAGCTGACCCAGGCTGGCCAAAGAGATATTCCATACCATATAACATCATGCCCAGTATATAAAGCTGGGGGAAGAAGAAGGAAGGGGTGGAGGGACGTTCGGAGTTATGGCGTCTGTCTTCCCAAGAAACCATTACGCGTGATGGAGCCCTGCTTCCCTGGAGATGGCTGAACCCCTGCCTGCCCATGGGGAGTGGGGAATGGATTCCTTGTGTTGCTTTGCTTGTGTGCGCGGCTTTTGCTTTACCTATTAAACTGTCTTTAACTCAACCCACGAGTTTCCTCACTTTTACTCTTCCGATTCTCTCCCCTGTCCCAGCATGCGGGAGTGAGCGAGAGGCTGCGAGGCGCTTAGTTGCCGGCTGGGGCTAAACCACGACACCCCCCAGGGCTGTCCTCAGGGAGTATAACCCCGATGGTCTGGAGATGACATCCATCATGAGTCAACAGGAGTAGCTTTTGGATCACCTTGCAGACTGGTGGGGTTTACTGTCTCGGGGCATAGAACTTACTATCCAATGCAGGGGAAGGGCATCCTGGGGTTGTGCAAGACTTATTACAGGATGGCAAACTACACTTAAATTCTGACTTACTATTCCGACTAACATGAGGTTGTATTTTTGAGGAGTCTAACATCAAATTAAGTCACAGCTGAATTAGAGCTGTATTTAGCAAACAATGTATTACAGAAATGTCTATAATCAGGATGGTCTGTAGTTTCATAAAAAAGACTTCAAAGTGCTAGGGAATTATGGATTCAAATATAGCTATTAAAACATCTGGCAAAAAAAAAGTTATATTTAGAGTGTTTCTAACTAAGTTTTTCAGATCTCAAAGAGATCCATCATTTGTTCTTACAAACTCAGCCTTTAAACACTGCAATGAAAGGTTGTTTTGCAAAAAAAGCAGTTTTTCCTGTTTTTTTTCCACCTGCAGCAGAAGGCAGAGCAAGTCTCTTAGATGTATGCAAAGCCACTGATAAAAGGGCACACTGAACCCGTGTTACTGCCGGCTTTGATGTCTATGGAGTGCAGTTGGCATGCAGAGTGGTACCCTGAGCTTTCGGGAGGGTGATTTCTCCTGACTCCCATGAACTACTTAAGCCATCAGTACTCGCTCTCCAGACCCTGAAAGACAGTGCCAGGAAATGAACCAAGTCCAAGTTATGAAGGAGGAACCTGTAGACAAAGCCCCTGAAAATAAATTAGAAATGTGATTGTGAAGAGCGACTAAATATCAGAGAGGAACAACAATGAAGAGAGAGGCAGAAGTGATTCTCAGGAGTCCAACCAGATGACAGTTGGACAAACCAGCTCAGGAGTCCAACCAGATGACAGTCCTGACAAACTTACTAAAGACGACTTGGTCTGTGCTGTAATAAACTGGAATCTTGAATAATTACCTGCTACAAAACAAAAACAAAAGAAGAGAGGAATGTAGTGAAATGACGTTGTCCCTTAGAGCTGAGCTGTGGAAACAGATTGAGGTGGTAACATAGGAACCCTCCCCTACTGGTGTTATAAATCCATCATAAAGTCTTCATATTATGCAACTTTGACCACACATAGGCCATTTCTTTATCTTAAAGGTGATTAATCATACAATCATAGAATCACAGAATCATAGAATAGTTTGGGTTGGGAGGGACCTTTAAAGGCCATCTTGTCCAACCCCCCTTGCAGTGAGCAGGGTCATCTTCAACTAGAGCAGGTTGCTCAGAGCCCCGTCCCATCGGAGCTTGAATGTTTCCAGGGACGGGGCATCTACCACCTCTCTGGGCAACCTGGGCCAGCGTTTCACCACCCTCATTGTCAAAAATTTCTTCCTTTTATCTAGTCTGAATCTACCTTCTTTCAGTTTAAAACCATTACCCCTTGTCCTATCGCAACAGGCCCTGCTAGAAAGTCTGTCCCCATCTTTCTCATAAGCCCCTCTCAGCCCTGGCAGCTGCAGGAAGGTCTCCCCGGAGCCTTCTCTGCTCCAGGCTGAGCCCCCCCAGCTCTCCCAGCCTGTCCTCCCAGCAGAGCTGTTCCAGCCCTCGGAGCATTGCTGGGGCCTCCTCTGGCCCCACTCCAACAGGTCCATGTCTCTCCTGTGCCGAGGGCTCCAGAGCTGGACGCAGCACTGCAGGGGGGTCTCCCCAGAGCGGGGCAGAGGGGCAGAACCCCCTCCCTCGCCCTGCTGGCCACGCGGCTTTGGGTGCAGCCCAGGACACCGTTGGCCTTATGGGCTGCGAGTGCACATTGACAACTCTTGTCCAGTTTTTCATCCCCCAGTACCCCCAAGTCCTTCTCGACAGGGCTGCTCTCCATTCCTTCATCCCCCAACCTGTGCTGATATGGGGACTTGCCCCGACCCAGGTGCAGGACCCTGCACTTGGCCTTGTTGAACCTCATGAGGTTCACATGGACCCATTCCTCGAGTTTGTCCAGGTCCCTCTGGATGGCATCGTCTACCGCACCACTCGGCTTGATGTCATCTGCAAATGTGCTGAGGGTGCACTCGATCCCATTGTCTATGTCATCGATGAAGATATTAAAGAGTACTGGTCCCAGTACAGACCCCTGGGGGACACCACTCATTACCGATCTCCATCTGGATGTTGAGCTGTTGACCACTACCCTCTGGGTGTGACCATCCAACCAATCCCTCATCTACCCAACAGTCTAACCCATTAAATCCACCTCTCTCCAATTAAGTTGTTTCCTACTGGGAATACTGGGGTTTAATGTAATTTTGAAAACAGACATTCTAACTGGGAGAAGTGTATAATCTCAGTCTCCTGGAAAACAGGGTATGGTAGCCAGTTTGGCAAGTGGGCAGCTCTGTCAAGCCAGAATATTTTTTGGCATGTTCCAAGGAAAAAAATTATGATGGAAAACTTTGGAAAAACACCTTAAAGGAAACACCATGAGGGTGGTGGGAAAAGTTTTAACAGTGGGGTAAGAACTGGAATATTAAAGCAAGTGACATACGAGCAGGTGGCTGGAGGGAGAGGAGCTCTGAGATAGTAAATGAGCAAAGATATGCAGTAAAATGGAGGAAATCAATGCTTGCTTTTTTTTTTAATATGTGAAAGTGAAACAAAGCTGCCCTAAAGTAGTTGAACAGGCCATTGGTCTCTAGCTGCTCTGTGCTTGGCATAAAATAAAGAGAGAAAACAATGACAGGGTTTGGCTGTGTTATTTGATGTTGTAATAGCTCAGAATCTTCTTAGCCACAGAAGACCGAACATTAGTCTTATTTTCATTCCCTTTCGTCATTCCTTGGAGTCTTTTCCCCCTTGCTGAGATTAAATAGACCATAAACCAGAACAGCCATAGGAGCCTTCCTCTCACCCCACTCCGCTAGAACAAGCCATTCTGAATTAAATGGCACCTACAGCCAAACCACAGCTAGTTTAGATTGTGCAAAAAGAAACTCACCCGAGGTGAAGCCTTTGCAAACCCAAATCGTCACATCAAGCCTTTATATAACTTTTCCTCTCCCTGGCCACCTTTCATGCTACTGCCACTCAGTCCCACCCTCTCCCCTTGAAAGGCTCAAACAAAAGGGTGGCAGAACCTGTAATTTCTAGAAAACCTGGCAGAAATGTTGAAAGAGGGGGGATTATGGCAGCTCCGGTGCCTCCCATTTCCATCCCTCCCACTTTTGTGTTCCTCTCCCAGCCTGTCAGATCACACAGGAGACAACAACAGAGAAGAAGGAGTTTTCCACCCTCCATGGCACCTTCACTGTCACCCTTGCAAGAAGAGGTTATTAGAGTGAGAAATCATGCAAACTCAAATCAGCCAAACAAAACTATAAAAAGACAATAGAGACAACAGAATGGGGAGCGAAAAGGGTAGGGAGAAGTTAAATAACCTATTGTCTAAAAGAGAAAAAAAATAGATAAAATCACAACATGGAGGGAACAAAAAAAGACTCAAGCAGGGAGGTGCTTACAAGTCAGAGGCTTGACAAAGAAATCTATACAGGCATATAGAAATCCCCTCTCTGTCTTTCTAGTCCTGTTTCATTTCACCCTGTTCTGAGGACTGTACTAACATTAGGGAGTTACTGAGTACCTCTGTCTTGATTTTTTTTCACTGCAAAGTAAGAATTAGTGGTGGAGGGAGGAAAGAGAATGGACTAATCTAAATGAATACTGTGCCTTGGTTTCGATAGATACAACCATGTTAATGAGTAAAATGTATGTAATATCTTGCATGAGGGTGGAGCAAGTGCTAGCACTGATCACAGAATCACAGAATCACTAGGTTGGAAAGGACCTTCTAGATCATCAAGTCCAACCATTAATCCAGCGCCACCATGTCCCCTAGACCATGTCCTGAAGGGCCACATCCACACGTTTCTTGAACACTTCCAGAGATGGCGACTCCACCACCTCCCTGGGCAGCCTGTGCCAATGTCTGTCCACTCTCTCGGTGAAGAAATTTTTTCTAATACCCAATCTAAACCTCCCCTGGCGCAACTTGAGGCCATTTCCTCTTGTCCTATTGCTGGTTACTTGGGAGAAGAGACCAACACCCACCTCACCACAACCCCCTTGCAGGTAGTTGTAGAGAGCGATTAGGTCTCCCCTCAGCCTCTTCTCCAGACTGAACAACCCCAGTTTTTAAAAACAAACATTTTTTATTATCCTTTACAACTGTGGCCACACTGAGCTCTAACTGGGCTTTTGCCTTTCTAATTTTGTCCCTGCTTGACCTAACGAGATCCTTGTACTCTTCGTGAGTCGCCTGCCCCTTCTTCCAGAGGTGATAAACTCTCCTCTTTTCCCTGAGTCCCAGCAAAATCTCCCTGTTCAGCCAGGCCGGTCGCCTTCCCCGCCAGCTCTTCTTACGGCACATGGGGACCGCCTGCTCCTGTGCCTTTAAGATTTCCTTCTTGAAGGCTGTCCAGCCTTCCTGGGCCCCTTTGTCCTTCAGGACTGTCTCCCAAGGGACTCTCTCAACCAGTGACCTGAACAGGCCAAAGTCTGCCCTCGGAAGTCCATGGTAGCAGTTTTGCTGACCCCCCTCCTTATTTCACTCACAATTGAGAATTCTGTCATGTCCCAAGACGGCCTCCAACCACCACATCTCTCACATGGTCATGTCCATATTGCTTATGTGGATCTGCCCCTGAGCTGGGCAGGGGCATCGTCTGTCAGTACTAGTTTACATGGGTCAAAACCGGTCAGCTGTATCCCTACAATTAAATGGTATGGACGGTTATTTGTCAGTCGCTGAGCTTGTGCCAAGGTCCTGCTCTATTTACTAGTACTGAAGTGGCTAATAAAAGCAGCAATGTAGAACACGGTAGGCAAGGCAGGATGACTAATACTCACCAAAGTATGGAAATGGAAATTATTAAGAAGCAAAACTCAGGGTTTAAAAGAAGTCAGGGTGACCTGGTGTGCCTGAATTACAAAACAACAAGAAGCTGCAGAGCCCGTAGCACTAAACCTCTAAGGCATAGGTAGTAGAAGCTGTAGGGATTATTTTCAGAAAGTAGAAAGGAAAATGATCCAACTCAGTACAGACTTGTTAGTCCTACCTGAACAGTATAAAACCTTTGAAACAAATCTCAAAGGAAAAGAAAAATTAAAAATATTCAGAAAAATGGATACAGAGTAAAACACAATTTGGGATGCCAGAGGTAGATCTTGCTGGAGTAATATGATTGTTTTTCATTTGTTAGGAAAAAAAAAACCAAACTCCACTGATTTCCTCAGCAAAGGAGCATGAACTTCAGCAAAACTGTATAGAAGTTAAAGCTGAAGTATAAACCAGGAAAATGTTAAACTGTGAAGAGGACAGAGAACTGTGAGGCAGATCAGAGACCAGATAGCCAATGGACTGCAAGAGGTTCTGCTGAGACTGGAAGTTTTCAGCCTGAAGGAAGGTTAATAGAGGAGCCTTGGGAGCAATACTATTTAATACTTTCACTAGCAATCCTGGCATAGAAAGTAAGAGTACATTAATAAAGTTTGCTGATGATACAGAAAGGCTCAGAGCATCTGCAAGGAGCAACTGGATGAGTCTGAAAACTGGAGGAATAGAAATGGGATGGAATTCAATAGTACAGAGGGCAAGCACATGCATCTGGGGATCAATAACAAAAATTCTTCCATAAATGCAGTATTCAGTTGGAAATGACCAGGGTGAAGAAGGATTTTGTTGGATATACTAGTTGATGACAAGGTTGTAAGTTGATATGACCATGAAAATATATGCTACTCAAACATTTATTAGATAGGTAATGCCATTGAACAAGGCACTGCCGAGGTATGAGGCACTGCTCTCATATCTCAAAAAGAAGAAATATACTTCCCAACTAGAGGAGCAATGTGAACATCCGTGGAAACATAGGTCTGGGAAAAGCTCCCTGAGTAACTGAGACCAGTCACTAATCATCCTGGGACTTGCTAGTTCATTCTAAAACTATTTTAATCACAGTTAATCTTGGAAAAATGTTGCAAAGTTTATTGCACAATAGAAGTGTCTAAATAAAATCTAACCATGATCTGGTTTTGGGAAGCCCTGTTTCATACAGAACACCTTATTCCTTACCTAGCAGTCAGGATACTTCCCTGGGACATGTCCATATCCACTCAGGCAAATAAAACAGGTCTATGGCTTAAGAACGGCCTGTGGTCCTCATGCAAGCTACATGAGGTTTTGTCCTGTGCCAATTAACTCTCTCCTTCTCCCAATAGTAGGAGGGACAGCATATGGAAGGGACCAATCCCTATAGGCAGTTTGGGTATAACCACTCTGTTTGGGGAACGAAAAATATATATTGCATGAGTGTGAGGCATATGCTAGGTCTTGGCAGCAGAAAATGGTCCCTGGCCAGTTTTAGTCAGTTATATAGATACAAGCACAGTGTCCAATGGTTGACGTCATAGATAGAAAGGTGATGATGATGTACCTGAAATTCTCACTTGTGTTTCCTCAGTCCACTTGGGGCTGGACGAGTGGCAGACTTAATGCACCAGTAAGTGTGTGCTGCTCAGCTATTACATCTACAGACACCTAAATATCTTGATTGAATTATCATGTGCAAGATCTGTCAAAAGAAACCTTTAAAAAGTATTGGAAGCCAGGAAAAATGAGTGTGACCAATGTAAAAAATCTCCTCTATTCTTTAAGCAGGGGTGTAGCTTTTAATGCCAGACGTCAAGCAAGAGATTGCTTGCCTAATTACCAAAGAAAATGAAAACAGCTGCTGTTATAGACTGAAAGTTAGAGGCAAATGCTGACCTGAGGCATGGAGAGGTGAAGCGGTTTGCCTTAGGCCACAGAGGGAAGTGGTGTCAAACCCAAGATTAGAAATCACAAGTTTTTCTCATACATTTCTAAGCTGAGATCACTAAAGTGTACCATCTGGACATGCGTAGATAACTATTTGGGTCTGTCTATCATTCACATCCATCTCTGAAATAAACTCCTATCCTGTTACAGTTTCACATAATTTCCAAGCAAATGCTGTTTTATTTGTGTAGTTTCTTGCACAGCTAATATTTCAGAAAAATAATTCAAGATTTATGTGGTGCCACAGCCACTGGAAACAATTATGTTCTAGCAAGCAAGGATTTGCTTATTTTGAACCATAAACTAAAAGCTGTTTAGTGCAAAATGATTGAGAAAAGGACACAGGACTCTTCAGCAAGTTATCTTCAGCTAGTTATTGAAGTAAGATTTTTTGAAAGATGGGGAGGAAGTGGAGAGAAGGGAGATAAAAAACTTTTGTACTGCAGTAATTTGACACAGAGCAACCACATAAAACCCCCCACTATGAATACAGTACATAACTGCAGCACAAAATAAACTCAGAAATAACGCTACCCTAAAACGGTCTCCAGAGTAACATAACATTTTTATCCCTATTATCACTGTCGAGGGCTTTGCAGTTCCAAAACAACATAACAAACTCACATGAAAAAGATCTTCTAAAGCAATCTTTGGACCCAGCTTCTCAAGCTTTTTGTTCTAGTTTTGCCTGAGAGTGACGTGTTGTCCTCTCAGACCCATAGCCACCGGCAACCTTTTGTCATTCAACGTTTACCGCAACTCTTTCATTGCCAAAACCTACCGTCATGATTTCTCCCTTATTTTTAGAGTCCTCACTTCATGGCTTACATACTGCTATGGCATGGCAAAGGCTTTTGAGCACAGATTAGTTCTTATAGATAGGGGATTTTTGGCTATCCCATTTGGATAACAAGAGAGCAGATCAGTTCATATATCCATGAAATTTCGGGGTCTGAAGCAAACACAAGCAAGCCTTAAAATTAGCAAGTTGGGCATAAAAATAATTTGACCCTTGTAATTCAGTTCACTTCATGACATAAATCTGCTACAGACCCTGCTCTCATTTAAAGGGTCTTATGCAAAACACAGAGCTATATAGCTTGAAAAATGTATGTGAGTGTTCAACACAACATAACTTAGAAGTGATATATTGATGACTGGTGTCAGGATCTCCCCACACTAGACAAACAGCCAGTGGCAGCCTGGCAAATGTAACAACGGAACCGTCTCACTGAGAAAGAGGGGAGGATGCAGCTGGAGAAGCCAGTGAGTTTTTGCAGTTCTCCATTATTTTGTCTGAGCGATGGATTCTTGGATATCTTCTCTGGGTAATAAAGGCATAGCAGCTCTACAGGTATTGCTCATCTGGGCACATATACGCACACCTGCAAGCATATACACACACCATGCTTGATAAATGCAGGTATATAAGCCCCTGTTCCAGGATGTAATCTCAATGCAGCAAAGCTGTTAAGCATTTACTCAAATCCCATTGCAGTATAAAGCTGTTGCTTAAGAATTTTCCAAAATTGTGTCTAGTAGCACATATCATTACCACAACGGTCAGTCTTCCTATTGATTTTAATAAGCTTTAGGTGGGTCCCTTGATATCAATATTCTAGATCCACCTCCAGAGATGGCATTGCAAAAACAAAGCATAAGAATTTCTTCTCTCCCACAGTTCTCAAGAGATAAGTTTAGCCAATCACTGGATCAGAAACACTGACACACAATTTTCTTTTAATAAATTCAATGAACTAAAGCATTTTGTGAGTCAGAAAAGCCGTGTGAAAAAGGAAAAAAAAAAGCCAGCCCCATATACATATATATATACACACACTCCTCATCCTCCAAGCAGAACATTTTTCAAACAGTTAAAATATTTTATAAAATTGCTCTTATTGTTCCAACATTTTACAACCTCGCAAATGATTATTTTCTGGTGTGGGGAAAATAAGAAAAGGAAAAAAAAACAGGACAAATATTTTACTGTTTATACTTTACCTGGCTTGGTTTAAAATGGATTTACTTTGCACATAGTTTGAGCACTTAGAATATATTTAATGTTGTAAATGTGCTCAGTGACAGGAAAATGATACGTAGCTGCCTGCCTGCGACAACACTTTAGTAATTCTTCTAGGATTCGCTACATGTCTTAATGCTACATTCTGTAGCAACAGTCCCTCAGAGGGTATTTACAGTGTAGGTACCTAAGTTAGATTTGTATACTTTGGCTCTCTTTATACTTACTGGGGTAAGAAAGCCTTCTCCAGAGAGCAGTTCAGCGGAGAAACGTAGTTTAAGTGCCCTGAATACGCTAGCAAAATCATTCACAGCAAAAACATTAGAGAATATTCTGAATTGCAGTAGTTATTTGAAGGATTGGAGGCAGAATTGAAGAACACAAAGGTGAGACAAAACTTTGTTCTTATTTCTGGACTGAATCTCTGCTTCTCTTGAGAATGTCATGTCTTCAGCGATTGTGTGGAATACTGACATTCTTAGTTGTTAAGGAAGTTCTTTTGAGGACTAAATATTGTTTGTGAAGTGCTTTGTAAAGTTGAAGTGCTGGAGCATAGTTAGGCTGATAAAGCTCATGTTTCAAGTAAAATATCTCTATCTCAGAGCATCCACTCCAGAATGACAAAGGGCAGAACTGAAGTTGCCTGAATTTCATTTGAACTTCGAGATGCAACATGTTATGTGAAGCTGCAGCTTAATCTGATGCTTCATATTTCTTCAGAGAAAATATTTATCCATTGCCTACTACCAAACACATACCGCTACATTTGGAGGAACACGGCCCATTTTTTACAAGGAGAAAAATTGCGCTTTTGTCCAACAGCATTTGTTCATGGATAGTAGAATTGTTATCTTGGAAGTTTAGAAAATCTCGCTCCAACACAAACGGAAATCAAGACATTTCCTAATTGTGCATCTCAGGACTGTGAGATCTTTCTAAGGATGTATGGAGTTACTTGAATCCACAAAACTTTGCTCAAATGTTTTTCTACTTATAGTTACACAAAGAAAATTAAAAACTCATAAATCATAACAAGAAAACTAGTGAGCGTGAGAAGCCAGTTTTGAATTCAGTGGTATTTGAGCAGTGTCCTAAGAGTCCAACTGTTACGAACATTTTGTAATGCTTAGTCCATGTCTCTATGAATTTACTAATTTTGCTTTGTACATAGAGGTTTATGTGAGGTAATAATTCACATGCATTTCAGATATATAAATGAGCAAAACGGAGTGAGGCTGGGATAAAAGGTTTAAGCCTAAATGAAGAGAAACATCCATAAATCACATGTTTAAAGAAAAAAAAAATCCCAAACCAAAAAAAAAGCCACCTGAGAAACCTACACAATAGAAGGAAAAACTGGATACGCTACTGAACAAGAAGCATGTCGAAATGCATTAGAAAAGGTTACTAAATCGAGTATATCTCCCTTTGAACTGTATATCAACATCTGAAACAGTGACATATAGTAAATGACATATATCACCTGCTGATTGAAACACATCACCTAGTAAAATAACGATCAATCTGTGTGTACGAAATGTATCTCTTCGACTAAATTAAAGGCAGAGCATGCTAAAGCTGATGCAGCGTTTGCCGCATTATGCACAGTGAGGGCTGAACTCATTTTACCAGCTACTGAATCTGAAACGTGAAGTACCGAAACTGATACAGTCCATCAGACACATCAGCTTTCTGGGAAATGCCAATCACAGGGGCAGAGCGAAGCTGCTGTCAGAAAACGTTTAGGTCAACAACCGCTCGCGGTAACAGCCATTTGCTACAGCTGATGGCAAAGGTTCAGGAGCGGGGCGCGACCGCCAAGATCTCAAACATCTGGAGTTTGATATTCATAGCTGTGTGAGTGTTCACGGTGGAGGAAAAGATGTAGAAGGTTCAATTTACACATTCTTTAGTTTACTGGAGTGGGGGAGAGCAGCTGCCTATTGTACTTTTTAGCTCGCTGAAGAGCAGTGGTGAGATGAACAACCCTGAGGTTTTAATTTTCTCAAAAAATAGAGGATCGTTCAGTTGTGCAAGTAACATTTGTGCCACTTACATACAAACTTTGCCTCTTTCCATATCTTTTGAAATTGATCATATGCATACATATATACATGTATATAAAATAAAACAAAAGTCCCCAAATTTGGCTTTATGTTCTCCAAATACCATGGAAAACTGTGATGCTTCACTCCATCAAATTGAATGCAAAACAGTTTTCTACTTGGATTTCTGGAAAGAAACCAGCAGCTTTGTAGCTGTTGCCAAGTAGGAAGTCACATGCCTGTGCTGAACAACAGCAAAGGCAGCCTGTCAAGCAGACCCGTCCTCCCTCTTTTCATGCAAGATACCCGAAGAAAGAGAAAAAAGAAGATTCTGGGAACTGTTTCATTCTTGATGTCACTCAATAGCCGGTTCTGTTGAACTTTTTGTTAATTGTTTATTTTTACTTGTTGAAATGCAATGTGTGTGTAAGATAGATTGGTTATATCAACCAATTAACTTGGACTGCTTTTCCTCCCTCTGACAGCAAATGCTGATTTAAGGAGCTAGTTAAGTATAAGTCAGAGTCTATCAGGAAAACTCTGTGAAGTCATTGACTACTTAACTGATCAATAAAGCTGGAAAATATCAGGGCTATCATTTGCTGAAAGACAAATTCCTGGATCCCAAATTACAAAGAAGAGAGGCTCCAACAAAAGTGCAAGGTGTCTGTGTCATGAGTCTACACAGGTCTGGCCCCAAGGCTTCTAATTAAGACTAATATTGTACATTTCACCAAAGTAAATTAAGAGTAATTCCAGTGAAGTAGGGGATGCTGAAGGGAAGTGATAACCTTGAATTAATTTACATTTAAAAAAAGACTTGAAGGAGGAAAACGAAGTTGCTTGGTTCCATTGAGCAAGAAGGGCATGTTTTAAAGGAGTTTTGTTTTTTTGGAATTCACACAAGAGCCTAATCAGACTTCTAGCCTCTGTCACATTAAGTTAAAATTCTCAGAATAAAAGCCACCTTACTCTGTCTATACTTCAGAAAAAATACAACTGGGAGAGAATCTGATTCTTTCAGAAGCACAGAGAAGATTCCTTTAAGGGTCGTGGCTCCAGCTGTGGATAATGGTGCAGTGTCCTCTCCTTCCCAAAGCCTCAGCACCAGCCTGTTAATGTTCAGGATGGTCAAAACCTCTACAAGGCTCTATGTGACTGCAAGAGGCCTTCAGCATCTCCAGTGGTTTGACAAATAATGAATGAGTCACCTTCATTACCTTGTGATTTTGCACTGTTTTAATTATTTCTCTATTTTTGCAGTAGAAATTTGCAGGGACAAATAATGAGAGGTTCCAGATTATACTAATTTTCAGGCTAAGTTTTTTGAATTTTGAAGTAGCTAGGCAGTAAAGTCCCACAACAATAGGTAGCTGCTAAAATGTCTTTGAAATACTAGATTTCAGGCTCATTTTAGGCACACCCACTGGTACGATGACTGGGAGAGAAGAAGCTGTGAAAGAGCCCGAGATCCTCAAAGTCCCAGTCTGCCTCATGGTCTTCCCCTCACCCATGAAAAATGCACCATGTTCACAGCATGAAGCTTCTCCCATGGCTTCGGCTCTGCTGCTTGGTGAGTGGTTGGAGGTGGAGAACAGGAAACATAGGTCTGCTCCATTTCTCTATTCTTTTTATCAAGAATGTACCAAATGGGCAGGCTTTCATTCAGGGAAGTGAGATACCACCTAGATAAGGAGGAAGATCTGGTTGTTGTTCAGTTTTCCTGACAGGTACCCGGGGAACACCCAGCCCCTTCCAGAACTTAGCCCAGAGACAGCACCATGAGCTGAAGCAAAGCAAAAGAACGAGGAGGATTACATATTTCCATTTTCTGAGGGCTAGAGACATCCTTGGCAACACAGAAACAGATTTACAACTTTTAACGAGCAGCACTCTGTAAAAATAAAATGACTTCAAACACAGCATTAAAGCTTCTCTCAGAAAAGCTCTAATGTAAATTTTATACGGAGCACACTACTGTATGTGCATTTGTTATTTGCATTTGTTATTTGCATTTGTTATTTTATTAAAAAGTAGAGCCTAATCAGGATTGCCGAGTTCTGGGGAGAAAGGGAATGGGATTAAATATGAAATAACAGTTGGTTCAGGATTTCTACCCGCTCAGGAGGCTTCTGAAATATTCTGTCATTTTATAGAGATTTATATATTAAAAATGTCTGTCCTATCATAATCGCTTAACATGCTTTAAAACACACATAAACACAAGGGGGATTTCATTATGGCATATGGGAGAGAGATTCTTCTCAGCATTGGTCCAATTTTGCTCACATTATAGCCAAATGTTAAATGTCCCATGGACATCAGGGGAGTTGAGCCTTTTGCAAAAAACTGCTCTTTATAAAAAAGCATAAAGCAGGCAATCTGCAACAAATATAGATTCCTAGTAAGCTAGGGACAAGGTCTAGATTCAAATAAATAATATCATAATGTATCTCCCGTCAGGAGAATTTTTTCAGTGGCAATTAAAGGGACAAAGGTTCAGATGGACAGTTTGTCTCCCCAAGACTGATCCAGGAAACTTTCCTTTCCGTAGCCCTCATTTGGAAGAGATTGTGTTAGTTTTTATTTGTCCCTCTTATTGTTTCTCCCATTTCTCTCTTCCTGCACCCACACAGAGGACTTCTAAATCTCAGCACGAGCCTGATAATATCTTCTCCTCTTTAATGTATGTTTCTGCAGAAGGAAGAATCAGCAGCTATTAGCAGCGTGTGACTGAATGCTGTATGAGGCTCTTTTTGTGGTACCTAATTGCGCTGGAAAACACAATTTAACAGACAAGCATTGCAGAAACTGTGCTGAATGTACAGAAATGGCATTGCCCCAGTCAGCTTGTGGGTGAGGGAGTGGTTGGGTTCAAGGCTCAAGGTTTCCTCACTGGCAGAGGTAGTTGGGAGCAGAGCCAATCACTAGATCCCATGGCTTAGGTATCTTGTATTTAAAAGCCAGTGCAATGTTAAATAATTTTTTGCTGAGATTATATTTCACTCCTGTATCACATCCATTGCTCTAAGACATCTGCGTTTAATGTAGTGCATCAAGCATTTGGCATCACCATACTGAAATTACATTTTATCACCCGAAAAACCCATTGGCTCCGCCGGCCTGCTGCATAACACAAAATTATACACAGTAATTCCTGTGTTAAGTCTAATCAATGACTTCTGGCTGAGCTAGAGAAGATCTTTCAGAAAGATAGTGATGTTTGATTTTAAAATCTTCAAAGGGAGGGAAAGACAGCACTTTTCATATGAAGTCATTCTGATGGTTAATTAGCTTTATTGTTGCAAACCTGCCCTATCTCATTTGACTTTGCCTTGCTTCCATTCCTCAGAGATTTTGTTGTGCCTTGAGTATTAGATTAAACCTGCACTTACAGAAAGTTATGTATAGAATCATAGAATCATTGAAATTAGAAAAGACCTCTAAGATCATCAAGTCCAACCATCAACCCAATACCACCATGACCACTAAACCGTGTCCTGAAGTGCCATGTCTACATGTTTTTTGAACACCTCCAGTGATGGTGACTCCATGAGTTCCCTGGGTAGGCTGTTCCAATGTTTGACCATTCTTCCAGTAAAGAAAATTTTCCTTAGAAGAAGTCATCTTATGGCACATAGGGCAGCCTGGTCCTGTGCCTTTAAGATTTCCTTCTTGAAGACTGTTCAGCCTTCCTGGACTCTTTTGCCCTTCAGGATTGTCTCCCAAGGGACGCTCTCAACCAGTGACCTGAACAGGCCAAAGTCTGTCCTCCGCAAGTCCATGGTAGTGGTTTTGCTGACCCCGCTCCTTACTTCACCAGGAGTTGAGATTCCTATCATTTCATGGTTGCTAAGCTCAAGATGGCCTCTGACCATCACATATCCCGCCAGTCCTTCTCTGTTTGTAAACAGCAGCTGCGGTGAGGCACCTTCCCTGGTAGGCTCACTTACCAACTGTGTCAGGAAGTTATCCTCCACACACTCCAGGAACCTCCTAGACTGTTTCCTCTCTGCTGTGTTGTATTTCCAGCAGGTATCGTGTAAGTTGAAGTCCCCTACAAGAACAAGGGTTAGCGATTATTAGACTTCTGTCAGCTGCTTGTAGAATGCTTCATCTGCCTCTTTATCCTCATTGGGTGGTCTATAACAGGCTCCCAGTAGGATACCTGCCTTGTTGGTCTTCCCCTTTACCCATAGGCACTCAACCTTGTCATCACAATCATTGAGTTCTACACAATCAAAACAGTCCCTAACATACAGAGCCAGCCTTCCTTGCCTGTATCTTCTGAAGAGCTTATAGCCATCCATTGCAGCACTCCAGTCCTGTGAGTCATCCCACCAGGTTTCTGTGATGGTGACTAAGTCATAGCTGTCCTGCTGCACAATGGCTTCCAGCTCCTCCTGTTTGCTGCCCATGCTGCGTGCATTGGTACAGATGGACTTAAGCTGGGCTATAAATGTTCAGACTACACTATATGTAGTCAGAGCTCTCACTATAACACTGGTGTTTGAAGCACAAATTTTGTTGCCTACTCTGCAAGTAGACAACTTTTGATCAGGGGCTTAGGATATGACTTCTGCCATTGTAACCAAAAACTACCTGTTGGCAGCAAACGTTGGAAAACGAGGTGTTTCGTACTTTTCTGTTCCTCACTGGAGGCTGAAAACCAGACTCGGCATGAAGGGTGTCCTACTCAGCCTCACACAGACAACAGTCAGGACCAGCTGGCTCAGAAAGGAAAGACACAATTGCATACAAATAGTCTGTAATTTGTGTCGGGAATCTGAAATCTGATTAGACAAGGAACCAGAGGAAAATGCCTGGTTCCTTTATTTTTCTAAAGATGACTGAAAACAATTAAAAATATGCCTTCGCTGTGCATCTAACATTTGGGCTTTATGTTAATTACCTTTTCCTGAACAAACTAAAAGACAATAATGAAAATGGTTTATTTGGATTTAGGAAGTATTTCCAGATCTAAGAACGTGGGAATTCACTCGCTACTTTTTGATACTCTTTTTCATTTGCAGAAAAGTAGAACACATTTTTTCTTCATGCAGATACCAGATGGATGCTTTTGAGATGCTAATATGTTACGATGGCCACCTATCTGGGAAGAGAGACAGAATTTGGAGTCACCCAGCATAACAGTCTTTGGAAATGAAAGAAACTTTGTCATTTACTATTTGTGTGGCAATAACATCTGGTTGTTGTCATAAGGGATCCACTACGTGATGGGCTGTAGGCAGTATAACGGAAAAACTGTCCACGCCCGTATGAGGTTTGTTTCCTGGATTTAGAGATGAAAGGCAACTGGTGGATTTGGAAAATGTGGAAAAGATTAAAAGAACAGCAAAAACATCATGTCTAATATTGTAAGTAGAGAACACAGTCAAAGCTGCAGAAAGCTATTTTGGAGCTCATTTGAGGCACTTGTTTCCCTTGGTCCCTACCATATCTCTGTGGTCCTTCTGGTAGGCCATCAGCAGCAGAAGCACGATGGCTATGGGAAGTCTGTACGGGCCTGGTTTGCTATGCTAAATTGCATGCAGGGTTGTACAGGTGTTTGTACAGGTGTTTGCAGGCAGACCTCTGCTTGCTCCACATGTGCTCTCGGTCACGACCACATGTTTGCAAATCTCAGTTTGAAGGTGCTGATACCATAGCAAATATGGTTTGCTCATGCTAGTATGGAAAGTAAAACCTTATGAAAAAAAAAAAAAAAGCAGAGTCAGAAATGCTATTGCTGTTACCTGTGGAATATAGATGATTTGAGGAGTTTTGTTTCATTGGGGGAAAAAAAAAAGGCCCCACAACGTTAATAATGAGTAGTACTTATTTTCATGTAATTTTCAAGTAGGCTCTGTTTTATGTTCAGTTGAGCTGTGGATCCAGATAGCTTTGACATCCAACGGAAATGTACAATGCACAATGCACAACGGTTAGAGGACCTTTCCTAGCAAAATGCTCAAGAGCCCTTCAACTGCTGCTTGCTTGTCTTTATATTTCTTACTTACTATAACCTGTCTTACTATTGCTTACCCTATACTCATCTGAACATAGCATCATACAGGTTCTATTTCTGCCCTTTTATGTGAATTTAGTTGATAAATCTAAAGAACCAGCAGCCTGGGAGAGTGAAAGTGCAACCACTAACTGTTGAGAGTAAGTGGCAGCGTGTAGCACTTTGGGCTGGGGCAATGAAAGTCCACTGTAACAGAGCATAAATTGATAGAAAGGTGTTGGCAGTTACCATTGCTATGATAGCTATTATAAAAGTATTTTTCTAGGTGCAAGAAAAAACTTAATGAAATGCCCTGACCTGTGTTATGTAGGAGGTTGGATTAGATAAACCTAACAATGCTTTAAGAATTAGATGATGAACTATAGATATTGCCATGAAAAAGACTTACGAACGTAAATGGAGAGTGTTAACATCTCCCAGAATAAAAAATAAAAAACAGACTATAAATTTCTTTAACAAGATACTCTGTTCTATTACCTGACTACCTGACTTAATCAACTTCTGTTGAATTCAATACATTTCTCAGCTTTAGGTTTCTACAAACCAGTCTTGGATTTGTGATGCATTTCCTAAATTGGTGGAATAAAAATGGATTGACCCAAATGGGAAACACCATATAAGACTACTAATTATCAAAAAATCATATTTCAGTATCAGATTTACTAGGGCAAATTCTTCTCTCTACTGTCCTCATTCATGGTAACAATGCAGGGAGAAATAGGGGAAAATAAAAAGAACTTCTTTAAGTTTACTGTAGAGAGCACTTTTTAGAAGGTAATACTTCAAATGTTTTATATTTAAGGAGTTTAGTTTTACTAGTAACAAAGTTTTGCCGATTCTAATGAAGATTCTTTTTGAATATTGTTATAAAATAATGCTCTCTTCTTCTTCATCAATGCTGCATTGATGGAAATGACTAAATTTAGGGAGAAGGTAAAGTCAATCTGAAGGTTTCATTAACGTCTGAATATTAACCAAAATGTTTGTATGTCTGTTCTAAAAGAAACCTTCAATACCTGTAATATACAGGATGGCAGTGAAATGAAATTAATTTCTCTGCTAATCCAGTGAGTATATCAATAATGTACTCTGTGATTATTTGGGATGTCATTATTAAAATGAATTTTATTAAGGTTTTATACTGCCATCTGTCTAAGCACCTCCCTCATGTATTCAGCGTTAATAGAGAAATGCCTTCTTGGGATTTTTGGAGTATCAGTCTCTTAGTTTCTGGAGTGAGGAATCTCTAGATTCAATTCGAGTGGTTAAGTTGGCATCTAAGAATTTTTCTTATCATTTAAATACTACCGCTGCCATTTGCATTGATACTGTTTTGCTATAAGGCTTTTAAAAACCAGGGCCACATATTTCCATTTCTATGCAAGTGAATCTGTTGCATCTTGCAGGATCAAGCCCTAATCTTATTTGATAGATTAAATTGCCAGTGATTCTGGTGGGACTTGAAAGATTCCTTGGTACCACCAGCCTGGGAAAAGCTATATGACAAACTCTGTTTTTCCAAGGAATGAGTGTTAAAGTTGGTAAAATTTCTGCCAATGCTTGGGGAGGAGTGGCTGGAGAGCTGCCTGGCTGAAGAGGACCTGGAGGTGCTGGTTGACAGCCGGCTGAACATGAGCCGGCAGTGTGCCCAGGTGGCCAAGAAGGCCAACAGTGCCCTGGCCTGTATCAGCACTAGTGTGGCCAGCAGGAGTAGGGAAGTGATCGTGCCCCTGTACTCGGCACTGGTGAGGCCGCAGCTTGAATCCTGTGTTCAGTTTTGGGCCCCTCACTACAAGAAGGACATCGAGGTGCTGGAGCGTGTCCAGAGAAGGGCAACGAAGCTGGTGAGGGGTCTGGAGCACAAGTCTTATGAGGAGCGGCTGAGGGAACTGGGGTTGTTCAGTCTGGAGAAGAGGAGGCTGAGGGGAGACCTTATCGCTCTCTACAACTACCTGAAAGGGGGTTGTGGTGAGGTGGGTGTTGGCCTCTTCTCCCAAGTAACTAGTGATAGGATGAGACAAAACAGACTCAAGTTGCACCAGGGGAGGTTTAGATTGGATATTAGGAAAAATTTCTGTACTGGAAGAGTGGTCAAGCATTGGAACAGGCTGCCCAGGGAGGTGGTGGAGTCACCATCACTGGAGGTATTTAAAATACATGTAGATGTGGTGCTTAATGACATGGCTTAGCATGGTGAACTTGGCAGTGCTAGGTTAATGGTTGGACTTGATGCTCTTAAAGGTCTTTTCCAACCTAAATGGTTCTGTGATTCTATGAATATGTGGCACAGAGATCAGTAAAGTGAAGGGGCCAGACTCTTCAAGCAGTGCAATTTCTTAATCCTTCACTCCCATAATAAGAAACACAAGTCTTCATTTTATTCCTAGTTTACATTCAGACCTCCTGAACTTAAAGCAAACAGTGAGTCGTGAAACTTTTCCTGCCATGTTACATGGCTGGCTAATCAGTGCCTATTACATTGCAAAAAGCCCTGCTGATGTGCCTCTTATAGTTTCAACCAATAACGTACCTACCATCTGACATTGTGCAATTAGCCTGCACTTCTAGAGTCTGCCAGAAACAGCAATAATACTGCAGCAGAGAAAGATCATTATCTAAGGCACCTCACAGACACTAAATATGCACACTTCTGCTGCATTTGCAGCCCACAAAGGGTAAAGGCACCAATAACGGTATGGTGTTAAGGCATTCGTTTGCATTGTTTTAAGGAAAGCCTGGCATGTCAGGACTTCCCACTAGCAGGCATAAAAAAAGAATAAAAATAAAAAACCACCAATGTTTTGGGCTTTTTTTCCTTCATAAGTAGTGAATTAGTTCATTAGTTTGGGGAAAGTGAAACATCAGTATCAGCAGAGTTTGGCTGGGTTCTCTCGGTGTGAGTCAGTATTATTCAGACCCTGGGCTGCATTTTTACTGCCTTTTCTCATATAAAAGAACACAAATTTTCCTTTAGTGCTCACATTGGTAGCAACTACTCTACGTGAGAAAGGGGCATCCTGGGAGGAGAACGGTCCTCTCAGATGCTGCAGGTCTAGCGAGGGTGGTGCCCACCTCCCTAACCTGTTTGTAAGAGGATCCTGCTGTGGTCCAGAGGACTTTATCCCCATGTTCAGTGCAGTGCAAATAGCAGTCTGACACTTCCATTCCCCAGTTTACATGGCATCCTTTTGCCAGGCTGCGCAGATGTAATGAGTACCAGCCCGAGGATCCCAACACCGCAAAACCCCCGCTCTGTGCTTCTAGGTCCTTGCATACTCTGCAATGGTGCATTACCTTTGAAGGGAAATCACATTGATTTCCATGATTGCAGAACAACAGAAAACAAGCGAAAAAAAATCCCAGCAAAAAATACTGCGGACTAAAATGTTAACACATTTTTCAACTTGCTTAACAACAGTCACGGACTGCTTTACCTGAGAAAGTCCCTGCTGCAGTCAGCCCTGGGAAATTCCCTGGGGGTCCTTGCTACCCCTGTGATGGAAACTAGTCTCTTATGTTCATTTCTTTGCCATGCTGAGGATAAAAAAAGGCAAAAGCTCAGGTTTATATATCCACCTACAGCAATAGTTAATTTAACTTGCATTAATGGTTAAAAATCTTGCAGGGAGAATATATGAAAATTACTGCTTTCCAAGAAGATCTGTTAATTATTATTAGTCAGTATACTTAAAAGGCACCAGTGGAAACTTGGCACTCAATAAGTACCTATTAAACTATGTTAGAGAACATCATTTTTGTGTTTAATATAAAATCTGCATGAATCATCTGTTCGTTTAGCACTGGGTCATACCTTCAGCTGCTATGAATCAGTCAAACACCAACAATAGAGCTGGTCAGTTTACATAGATCAAGGTCTCATTTAACATTTGCTGTATGAAAAACAGAACAGCATTTCTTCACTTAAGTTTTTACAGAAATTTGGAGTTTGTTCCCTTTTCTGTCACCTGTCTGGCAGAATTGTAATTAACAGAATTTAGAGCCACGACACTGAGTATGTTAGACAGTCATACGATCAGGCGAGTTTGCAATGTAATTAATAGATTTAGAGGACATGATCTGTTTAAGATCACAGGCACTTGGATGCAGTAACCATTCAGATAATTAAGGCTGTGGTTCCTTATTTCTAAATAACACCCGATTTTGAATAGGGCATCCTCCTATATATTCTTTATACTTAAATCTGTGGCTGTATTGGGACAGAAAATACAGTAATTTGATCAGCATCCGACAACACGCACTTATGACCAAATTTTTTGCATCTTCGTTGCCTAAAGCATAGACATGCTCCTGCAGATCAAATAGGAACAGCCTGAGAAGTTATTGCCGCCAAGTTACCACCCATCAGCTGAAATGTGCTCCTGCACGCTCACTGTTTGCTCAGTGTAACATAACCCGGTGGCTTTTAAGTTATCATCAATTACTGCCCTTCATTTAGACGTGCAGTAACTACCACCTGCTAAGTGGTATTTTTCTAACAGGGACAATATTGTTTTAAACCAACTCAAATCAACTTCAAGAGCTTCCCTTCCTGTCCTGAGCTATCTTGACATTCTGACTCCAAAGGTGGGCTGTTTTCCTTTAAGAATTTAGGCCATATTAACTCAATGAGAGGTAAATACCTGTAATTCTGCAGCTCAGTTCAGGCTTTGTGACCTTGCCAGCTGTGAGCTGAAGATAATTGTCAGAATTCTATGGCTATGTATTTTTCATCAGTTTCAGTAATTCAACAATTGCACAAATCATTTCACTATTTTCTCCCCAGTTCATTTATTTACGACAAGTATGAAGGGAAAGCATTACGCATTGTCCCTGAGATCTCAAATACCACAAGCACATGGAGAATAAGCTGTGCACATCACATCTACCTGCAAATTTATGACTTTGTATATTGGGCCCAATCCTCATTTGTACATAATATATTAATTTAAATAGCATTTCTCATTAGGGCAAAAGTTGCAGAACCCAGCTTGTAATGATGGATAATGTATGGGCTTTACAAGAAAAGTAAACAAAACCAAACATTTGCACTATTTATTTTGGAGGACACTACTGGAAATAAAAAAAAAAATTAATCTGTCTGATTTATTCAGTGTAATATAAGGACTACAACTGAGGGACATAATTTAAGAGTTTAGCAGTTTTAGGCTTCCTGTAAGGTTCATATAGAGAAAAGCTCTTCCAACTTATGATTTGGGCCCTATGAAATCTGAATAACTCTCTAATGAAGAACATCTCCTGACTTGGAAAAGAAGAGGAATATGTAATGACTAAATTCCTGACGTATGGATACCTCCATTTAATAGTCAAAGTTAACATCAGATGAAGTCAGGATCAAAGATTGGTTGCAAAGTTCATAGCAGAGTTTTTCTGAGGACTTCAGCGAATCTTGATTAACATATAAAGAATGACAGAAACACAGAAAAATTGAGGTTGGAAGGGATTGACCTCTGGAGGTCACCTGGTCCCACCCCCCTGCTCAAGCAGGGCCACCTAGAGCCAGTTTTCCAGGACTGTGTCCAGCCAGTTTTTGAATACCTCCAAGGATGGAGACTCAACAACCTCTCTAGGCAACCTGTTCCAGTGCTCAGTCATCCTCACAGCAAAAAAAGTCTTTCCTGATGTTCAGATGGAAACTCCTGTGTTTCAGTTTGTGCCCGTTGTGTCTTGTCCTGTCAGTGGGCACCACTGAAAAGAGCCTGGCTCCATCCTCTATGCATCCTCCTTTCAGGTATTTATATACATTGATAAGAACCCCCTGAGCCTTCTCTTCTCTAGGTTGAACAGTCCCAAATCTCTGTGTCTTTCTTCATAGGACAGATGCTCCAGGCCCTTGATCATCTTTGTGGTCTTTCACTGGACTCACTCCAGTATGTCCATATCTTTCTTGTAGTGAGGAGCCCAGAACTGAACACAGTACTCCAGGTGTGGCCTCACCAGCCCTGAGTAGAGGGGAAGGATCACCTCCCTTGACCTGCTGGCAATATTTTGTCTAATGCAGGCCAGGTTACCATTAGTCTTCTTTGCTGCAGGGGCACATTTCTGACTTATGTTCAACTTGGTGTCCACCAGGAGCCTTAGGTCCTTTTCTGTCAAGGTGCTTTCCAGCTGGGTGGGCCCCAGCATGTACTGGGACATAGGGCTATTCCTTCCCAGGTGCAGGATTTTGTGGAACTTCATGAGGTTCCTGTCATCCCCTTTGTCCAGCCTGTTGAGGTCCCTCTGGATGGCAGCACAATCCTCTGGCATACCAACCTCTCCCCCCAGTTCTGCATCATTTGCAAACTTGCTGAGGGTACACTCTACCCCATCATCCAGATCATTAATGAAGATGGTAAGCAGGACTGGACCCAATGCAGAAGCCTGGGGTACACTGCTAATTACCGGCCTCCAACTAGACTTCGCGCTATTGATCACCACCCCCTGGACCCAGCCATTCAACCAGTTATTAACTCACCTCTGTCTGCTCATCCACATCAACAGCTTAGAATCATAGGATGCTTTAGGTTGGAAAAGACCTTTAAGGACATTGACTCCAACAGTAAAACTAACACTGCCAAGTCTACTCATAGCTTGTCTATAAGGTTCTTACGGGACAGTGTCAAAGGCCTTAGAAGCCCAGGTAGACAATATCCACTGCTCTCCCCTCATGTACCAGGCCAATCATTTCGTTGCAAAAGTTTATCAAGTTGGTCAAGCATGACTTCCCCTTGGTGAGGTCATGCTGACTACTCCCGTAAAAAGATGTAGGAGTTCATACCAGGATCTAGAGGAGATTACACACTGTGTTACGATGTCCAAACCAGACAACTTTCTAAATGAGAGGGACCTACTAAACCTGTCAGTTCCCGCCCCAAATTCTCTGTTAACTGGATGAGGATGAGCTTGATGGACCCCAGCTTCTAAATGTTCTATGTATTTGGCCCCAGTCAAACATGTTGCCTCTTGGAAAAGTTCTGAATTTCCAAGATAATTTATTTTAGTAAAAAAAAAAAATTTTTTTTAAATGTTTAGCAGTGTCATTGGCCATTTTTAGAGATTTTTTTCAAAATCTTTGTGCCTGTATAAATGAGGAGTTCTAGTATCAAAATACAAAGAAAGAAAACAACTAAATAAAATGCCTTTTAACAGAAATATTGATTTTGTGAAATAATCAAATATGCATTGCCAACCTCTCTGATTGGCTGCCAATGTGTTAGAACTGCCTTGTTTCACATGTTTTGTGTTTCATGTGATGAACTTCTAAATGATTAGCTATAGAGACACACATGGATATGTAATGAACAGATGTATAAAATGAGCATAGCATATATACATAGTATCTCTCAAACCTCTTAAAAATAATAATAATCTGTTTTCGTCTTAAAATCAACTGCTTTGAGAATATATACATGTACTAGATATATGAATATATATGTGCAACTACTATAAAGAGACCAAAGATTTTCTCTACCCAGAATCTCAGCTTCAGTTTGAAACACCTTCTTTCTGAAATGTTTCTTCACTTTTTGTTTTGCTAGTAGTTAAATGTCAGTTTGAGTTGGTCACATATCAGGTGCAAAATGGAACAAAAATTGTTTCAGAAAGACTGGGCTCCAATCCTGTTCCATGCTGAGCTGCTTCCCAGCTCCCTGAGGCTAGATGTGGAGTGCTTGCTGCACAGGATGGCACAGTGTTGGGCTCAAGCCTAACATAGAGAGCTTGAACAGTGATCTGTAAGAAAATCAGGTATTTGACTGACTCATTTTGACAGCATGGTGACAAAAAGATACAAGCAAGGAAGCTTCATTCTTAGACTTAATTAAAAAAGCTTTCAAATGCTTTGTTCTGTAAAATAAATAACTGTTTACATATTATACTGGTGTGATAAAAATAAATTCTCAATGGCTTCTTTAACCAACTTAACACATGTAGATCAAGTCTGGATGTTTTCGGAGTGATGCTCAGTCTGAGAATCATGTTTTAGGAACTCCAGCCTTGCTTGTCCCTTCAGTGTTCAGCCTCTATTACATCCTGGACTCATAGGATCACAGAATCATCAAGATTGGAAAAGACCTTTAAGATCATCAAGTCCAACCATCAACCCAACACCACCACGCCCACTAAACCATGTCCCGAAGTGCCATGTCTACACATTTTTTGAACACCTCCAGTGATGGTGACTCCATGACTTCCCTGGGCAGCCTGTTCCCATGCTTGACGACTCTTGCAGTAAAGAGATTTTGTCCTAATATCCAATCTAAACCTCCCCTGGCACAACTTGAGGCTATTCCCTTTCGTCCTATCACTACTTACTTGGGAGAAGAGTAACTCATGCTGCTTCTCCCTTTGTCTTCAGGAGGCTGTAATTCCACTGAGAAGGAAAGCCAGTTCATGTTTAAATAGGAAAAATACAGAACAGCAAGAAGGGGAAGCAGCCATGTAGCAACTTTTAACACGACCAGATACTTTAATGCAATTAAAAGGAAAATACGTTATAGGAAGACCAAGTATTTATTTCTGGAAAGAAAGGGATGATTTGTTCTAATTCAGTAAATTAAAAAAGCTACCATGAACAATTCCATCAGTTAAAAGCTACACACAGAGAAACCATAGCAAGTGTAAAAGCCTACGTAAGGCTACTTTTATGGGCAACAGTAAAACATTCAGAGTTTATACCAAAGAAAAGCTTCCAGGCTCTTTGAGGAACAACCTCCCTTACCTTGGTCTCCCAAGGTAGACTGGACTAGCAGAATTAAGAGCGTCACTCTGTGGCCATGCATGGCGGATGGTGTCTGGGTTATATGTCTGCTTGCAGCCCATTGTGCGTTGGTTGTTATGCTCTTTTAAAAGGCTGCAGCGAAGCAGCAAAGAGAAAAGCTACCTCTTGACTTTGTTCTGGCTGCAGATAGGAGCCTTGAGAGGGAAAGTTGGTCTCTTCAAGGAAAGTAAAGGTTCAGGGGATGGGGAGAAAGGCTTAGTAAGAAAGGAGGAAGACACACGGGTTGTTTGAGTGTGGGCTACTGGGAGACAGAAGGTGCACAACATCAAGGAGACCTTGCTGGCGAAAATATAGGTGAAGATACAGGAGAAAAGACTTCTTGGAGACCCAGAAGGGACAGGCTGGGATCTGCTGCAGCTGAGCTGCTAAAAAGCCTGAAACAAAGCACCTCTACCTCAGGGACAGAAGGGACAGGGAAAGATTTACTTATAAACTGGGATATTTCTACTGTGCCTCAGTCTGAGTTTTCTTTACAGGAGAGAAAAAAGAAGTCATGCATCAAGTTTCTGTTGTAAGAAAACCTTGTTCCAGAGCTTACAGAGCCTTGTGGTGCTTTTGGGAAAGCTTAAGGAAAGAGTCAAGCCTCAGAACCCTGGCTGAATCAATGTCCCAGCACAGTGTCAATTACTTTGCCGCTTTTTGCCTTAGCACTTCCATCTGCAAAATGGGAATTTAACAGCTGCATAAGGCTGCTGCAAGGAGAATTAATTGATGTTTGTACAGTGCTTTGCAAGGCTAGCATTTTATTGTTGCTTATTTGTTTATCCATCAACCCATGTTATTCTTTCATCCCAGTAATAACACTCTACAAATAGTACATCTCTTCAAAGCAGATGAAATCAGGACATTGAGGGTAAGAACGGACTACTAACGCATATTAGTGATGGGAAGACTCTTTCCAGATATTTGCATAAATATGTTAGGGGAAACAAAAAAACCCACCAGAATATGAAACATAATTCAGGTCTTAAACAACAAGTTATATTGATATCTTTTTATTTTCACTTAAACACCTCATTATTTAAGAAAAAATTGACAAGGAATTAATGATACAAATCAAAAATATAGGAATTAACAGACTACTGACTTGAAACAAAATAAAATTGCACTGGTCACCCTCAGTAAGAGTAATTTCTCCTAACTATGCTGTCTACAGGTTCAGCATCCAACCTCCATTAGTTGTCTGCACCAACAGAAGCAGGCACTTTGAGGGGCCATTAAACCTATTTTCTTTAGACATACTGTGCTTTGAGAGGTCCTTGAGATGGAGCTTTAGATCAAATGGATAAAGAGTTCTTACGGTTTATTAATAAGAGCGCATTTGAGCCACATAGAAACTGAACCTGGAGGCAAACTCAAAGGCAAAATGTTGAGTACGCTCTCTGCTTTCACGCGCCTCTCGCAGTGGTGTGTTTGAATGGCCGCGGCAGCGTGCCGCGGTCCGCGTCAGTCAGATGGATTGTCCTGCAATCACACAGAAACAGACAGTGCTTGTAAGCAACCTGAATTCAACCCAAGTTGCCAACATGTTTAATAATGCAAATAATTGTGTCTCAGGAGCAGAGCGGCCTTCAGACTGCTTCTGGAATCAGCTAGCTCAAAAGCAGTACGGGAGTAAATATAGTGTAAATATAGGAATTAGATTTCTCATTATTTTTCAATCTTTTCATTATGCCATTAATTTTTCTTTAAACCTTCTACAACTTTTAAGGTTTTTTGTTGTTTTTTTGTTTGTGTCCACCTCCCACCCCCGCACCTCCTCCAGCTTCTAGAACTGGTTATTGTATTCTAGTGGAGTTTGCAACTGTCCCAATAGAAGAAATGTTACCCCTCTATATTTGTCCTGTCTTTCTTTCTATCAATTCATGGATTGTACTAATATTTTAACTACAATAGCACAACCAAGGCTTCAACACAGATGACAGTCTGCTGTGCTCCCAGAGTTATTGCTTCCCATTATAGGATACAATAGCCATGTAGAACTGTTATGCTCTTTGTGATAGATCCGTATTCTTCTTGTCGGTATTGTTTGCTTCTGCCCCACCGACCAAGCAATCTAGGTCACTTCTCTGTTTTCTGTGCACCTGTAAAATTATCTGTGAAGATTTCTTCCCCTCACCCCTGCCCAATATTAAATGGTTTGTGATTCAATTACTGTGTATTAAAACTTGTAATACATTGTGTTAATAACTGTAATACAATTACAGTCCTGAGTCAAAGCTAATAAACACTTTTGTGACTGTAGGTACTCCTCCCGTAGATCCAGATCCTTAAAGGGTCTGGTTAGAAGGACATCTAATGATTTCAATGGGATTAAAGCTGTTGAATACATCCATGAATTTGAGGTGTCAGATTGTTTATTCAAGCTTCAGTTCATAGCCCCACAATAGGTTTTAGCTGTCTCATAGTTTTAGGAAGTGGACTGGTCATTTTAGATTCAACCTCTTCTGATTGTTTGTGGAAAATGCCAGGTGTTTTTTCAGGAGAATTACTAGATTTTAAGTCATAATGTGAAAAGGGTTGCTGTTAGACTGTGGACCTGTTTATTTTCATTCCTGCATAATCCTGTGTCCCTGTCAAGCTATACTCCTTTGCACTGATGTGGACTGCTAGAGGCTGTTTCATAAGTGAAAGTCCAGGCACACCAGAAACTGGGCATCATTTTGTTCTCTCTGAAGCAGATGAAAAAAACCTGCAGGTAATCATTGGCAGTGGGTTCAGGTTCTTTATTTTGTTCCCCACTGATTATACAGGCTCAAACCCACTGATGTCACCCTGTTATTCCTAGACTTCACACACAGTACTTGCCCATGAAAACCAGCATTGCCACCTCCTTACTGTTGTGTTGGGGATTCCTCCTGAAACTCCAAACTGACTTTGTTCAGCAAATATAACTATGAGATCTGACAGAAGCAGTGGCATGGATGATATGGGGGCCAGTTTCCTTTTAGATTTAATCTTAGGAAAACAATGTACATTATAAAAACGCAAAAATATTAATCTTCTGAGAACATTATTGTTCTTTTCTTGGAAAATATGAAAGTGTACCAGAAATTTCTAGGTTTTCACATTTCAGCATATAGGTCATGATGTATATGGTAAAGATAAAAAATGCAGGAAGAAATCAATTCTGTTATCATTTTAAATGTATGATTCACTACAAGTAAACATATGTTTCTCTTTCTCCTTTTTTTTCTGCACAGTAATGAAGTTTTAGGTAATAAAATGTGTTGCCTGAAGATAAGAAGTGTTATCTAAAACACATTTCTGTCAATTAAATTGTCTTCTATTACTTCCATTGAAGCACTAACAGACTTCTGATTCAACTGATTTTTAAGAATACTGAAGAACACAAGACATTGGAATTGGAATGTGCACTGCTAATTTATGATATTTAGCCATAATGGAGATAGCACATAATACTTGGGAAATTGCTTTTTATTATGAATGAGTTCTTAGCATTTAACTTATGCTTTTTTATAAAGCTGTATCTGCCACAGAACCTTCCATTTTAACTTCTAATACTGTTTGTGTTCTTATTTAGTGTTTTGTTCTAGTAATTAACTATAAAACTTTCAATGAAATAAGGCTGAAGAACTACCCTCCCATACATTCAACTCTCTCTAATGAGCTTATTGAGATAAAGCTCAATCCAATACTTAAATGCCAATGAAGTAAAGATGCTTGTTTTTTAAAAGTTATAATGAACTAGTACTTATTTAAATGCACAATGTGGTAAAAAAGCATCCTTAAAAATGTGTAGCTCATATAATATAATTACCATAAGCCAACCAGCCTATGAAAATTAAGCATCATGGACTATGGACAAACATTTGCAGACAGTTGAAGTGACATACGCACATCTAGCATTAAACTCTGCTCCATTCTCTTTGAATGAAGAAACTTTGAAGGAATTGTTGTCTCTTTACATTGGTGTGAAAGAGGAAGGAATGGTCTTCAGTCTTTGGCTTACTGCTTACTCGGGAGAGTGCATGAAAAACTGCACAACTGAAAGCGATAATGCTGGTCAGTGGCTGTCTGGCCAAGGGGACTAATGTTTTGAAGCTAGTGGTGTTGCTCACAAAGCATAATTTCTAGTTGTATGGGTCAGACAGTAAAGCCCAGACTCATCTCACTTAATTTTAGCCGTCTGGAAGTTAGAAATACAAGTCACCTCTTCTAACTGTATAATTCTATAAAAAAAGGTTTACATCCAAGCTAATCATTGCCATTAGTGGAGTGTAATACTTAAAATATTTCAATCTTTCTGTATCTACATCAGGAAGAGAGGAATAAAAAGTTTTTGTTCTTTCCATTGACTATAAAAGAAGTCTACAGGGTCAGCTCAGATAAGGACATCTGCATTGGAGGTGTCTGCATTTGCTCAGGCAAAGCCCATCCTGGTACCTGCTATAAATTGAGACTGAGCTCCTTTTCTAGCAGACAGGACAATTTGTTTTACACAACACTTGTTTTAGGATTAATATCAATTGTAGGATAGGATGAATTGCCTTTGGAACTGCCTCTTTTTTATTGTCTATAGGAGGAGCCTAGATAGTTAGCTTAAACCGAACACATTTTAGATGACTATAATTAAATGAAATGAATCTCAGCCTAGGGGACATCTCCTACTGGCCCAAAATACAAGGCATGTTTCATGTTTCTGTTGGTGGCAGTAGGTGGCCTAAAGATCAGAAAGATACAATCCCTTCCCTGCCCTCATTTTGCCTATTACAGTAAAAAAATGGGCAGAGCAGGGAGGAAGAGAGGCGGCGGTAGGCAGGGGAATAAGCAGTAAAGATATAAAATTGTTCAGGTCTACTGTGACCACCCTCAGTTGCAGTACAATTGCAGCCTGAGGACTGCAACAAAAGCTGTGAATAGTTGCTCTGTCTCTGTGGTAGCAGATGGTGGGGATTATGGTTCTCTCAAGTGCTGATGGCTTCCCTTGAGCATCCTTCTTTTTTTTTTTTTTCTTTTACAGAATGCAGACATTTATTTTAAGTGTGCAAAGATGTAACCTCCCTTTCAACTTCGAAGGAAAGGGGCAGAGGGGTCACCTCATTATCTTGTACAAATGTGACTGGAGGTGATATTTGCTATATATGTAACAAGTGGATATTCGTTCATATAGTCCTTCTCCCTTCTGCTCTCCTTCATGATTTTCCTTGTGCTTTAAAAAAAAGAAAAATATAAAAAAGTACGTTCTCATTTCTTACTCAAACTCTTGTCATAGATATACAGAAAAAACATTAAATTAAATTTATTTTAGAAGTGATACTACAATTGCAGTCTTCAGAAATCCTTGCTGGTACATATAGAAAAAAGGAGATTTCAAAAATCTTATTAAAAATAGAATTTTGCATATTTAGATTTTATGCATGTCCAAATAAACAAACATCTTAAAGATGTCTAGTTTTCAGAAGACAGGGGACTGCCTGCTTTCCGTTGGAAAATCAAACTGGTTAAGGCATCTCAGTTTAGGCCCCTTAGGGGTTCTCTATTTGTCTAAGTAAAAATCAAACAGTGGAACTCACTAGGAAAATTGGGAATGTCTAGAGAAAATGTTAATATTAGAGACTCAATTAATCTAAAATATTATCAGCCCACAGGATGTGACAGCTTACGTAAGCTGGGAGTCTTTCCTTTTATCTTTGTGAAACTAACACTTTGAAGGCAGTTGTTAATATTTCTGAATCAAGATATTGCAAGAACACTGTTTCAGGAGTGAGTATCAATTAAAAGTTGGCCAAAAAAATTGTCTTAAAATAACTTATTGCAAGATTACATTGTAGACAACTATCAAAAAATCATCACTCAAGTTAATGAAGTGTTTGCTTATTTTTACAGAAGTCATTAACTGAAAAGTAGTAGCGTTGAATTTTGAAAACTCTCTGAAGGCAACATCAAGGAATAAAATTGGAAGCAAAACCAAAACTTTTTGTTTCCCTTTGCAACCGACAGGGTTATATAACAGATGACACTCAACATCATTTTTCTTCCACAAGTTCATGCAGACTCTTCCCTATGAAATACACCAAACAGGCTGAGATGATTAGAGACAAGACACTCACGGTGGTCATATTTGCTTCCTCTTCTTACTTCTCAACCCCTGTTCTTTCCTTTTTTCCCCTGAAATCATCAAGTAATTTGGTTGCTGGAGCATGGTCCGATCTATCTGGACTTCTCTATGTCCTTTGACACGCTCCCCCACAACATCTTTTGCTCCAAATTGGAAATGTATGGATGTGATGGGTGGACTGTTCACTGGGTGAGGAATTGGTTGGATGGTCACATCCAGAGGGGAGTGGTCAATGGCTCAATGTCCAGATGGACATCGGTGATGAGTGGTGCCCCTCAGGTCTATATTGGGATCAATACTCTTTAACACCTTCCTCAGTAACATAGACAATGGGATCAAGTGCACCCTCAGCAAGTTTGCAGATGACATCAAGCTGAGTGGCGCAGTTGATTTGCTAGAGTGAAGGGATGCCATCCAGAGGGACCTTGACAGGTTAGAGGAATGGGCCCATGTGAGCCTCATGAGGTTCAACAAGGCCAAGGGCAGGGTCCTGCACCTGAGTTGGGGCAACCACCAGTATCAGTACAGCCTGGGGGATGAAGGGATGGAGAGCAGCCCTGCAGAGAAGGACTTGGGGGGACTGGGGGGTGAAAAGCTGGACATGAGCCAGCAATGTGTGCTCCTATCCAAGAAGGCCAACCGTGTCCTGGCTGCATCCAAAGCCGCGTGGCCAGCAGGTCGAGGGAGGGGGTTCTGCCCCTCTGCCCCGCTCTGGGGAGACCCCCCTGCAGTGCTGCGTCCAGCTCTGGAGCCCTCGGCACAGGAGAGACATGGACCTGCTGGAGCGGGGCCAGAGGAGGCCCCAGCAATGCTCCGAGGGCTGGAAGAGCTCTGCTGGGAGGACAGGCTGGGAGAGCTGGGGGGGCTCAGCCCGGGGCAGAGAAGGCTCCGGGGAGACCTTAGTGCAGCCTTCCAGGATTTAAGGGGCCTTGTAGGAAAGATGGGAACAGACATTTTAAACAGGGCCTGTTGCAATAGGACAACGAGTAATGGTTTTAAACTAAAAGAGGGCAGATTTAGACTAGATGAAGGAAGGAATGTTTCCGAATGAGGGTGATGAAACCCTGGCCTAGGTTGCCCAGAGGGTTGGTAGATGCCCCATCCCTGGAAACATTCAATGTCAGGCTGGACGGGGCTCTGAGCAACCTGCTCTAAATGAAGATGTCCCTCCTCACTGCAGGGCGGGGTTGGGCTAGATGACCTTTAAAAATCCCTTCCAATCCAAACTATACTATGATTCTAAGATAAAGGTCTTACCTTCATGGATGACTCCTTTTAGCTAGAAATAATACAACACACTCGATTCCTTCCACTGCCAACTCCATCTTTCTAAAGGCAGCAAGACATCTGGGGTAGCTACACGGCTCAGGGCGTGAGGGAGGCTGATGCATGCAACCTGGTTGTGACCTCAAGTTCTTCCTCTCTGTTGGCTTTTCAGTGGTATACATGAAATGAATTTCAGTTCATCTGTAGCTGGGGACTTTACTACCCCAAACAAGCAAAAGGAGAAAGATAACCACAGAGACCAGGATTTTGTGGCTACCAGGAGTCCTAGCTCTCAGAGTTACCTCTACAAGTAAACTGTTGTCCATTGCCAGCACTTTCGTTATCCATGCCCTGCTGGTGATCACAAAGCACCTCAGTCTCAGAGACAGTAAGTTGAAATCTTCCACAGGCATTAAATTCCCACAGAAGAGTTTTATACCTGTCTATAAGTTATTACTTTGAAATATAAATAGTTGCAAAGGCCATCAGCCTTACTTCCCTAAACTGCTGGACTCTGTTTTCTGTGGGGGAATACATGCAGCAAAATTACAGTTATTAATCAGTTTGTCTTTCTTCCATTCAGCAACTGCACATGTTTTTTAAGACTCATTGAGAAAAAGAGGCGATGAGTCAGAAAAAACTGCCCGGTTAGTACTCCCTCGGGCTGACAAACCCTGAAAGGTGGAGCAGGAAGCCTGGACCTTGAGTTTTGCAGTGCATCTGTAGCTCCTGTGATAGTCAAGCTTCTGGCTCTCCTTCAGTCCATGGGAACTGCGAGTCTAGAAATCTGCAGATAGAAAGCTTGGGAACATGGCTGTCTAGGATAAATTGTAGGAAAGGGATATTTTCACAGCAAGCTATTAAACCAAAATTTTCTGGAGGAAAATTGCTACTTTCAGCCATCAGTGTTCATGACTAGGAATAGGGAA